>NC_039243.1:15566009-15723509 GCF_003368295.1 Carassius auratus
TGGAACGTGGCAGGAGCCCCGTGCAGGCCAAACGGGAGGCCACTTCGACCCGAGTATATGTGGAGTACCATTAAGTGTCAAAAAAACGTAATGTTAAATTATTTATGGAGTTATATTAGTGTCAAGTAGTATGTATCCTGTTTTGACATTGTTTGAAATTAATATATACAAGTCATAAATTTGGGTAGTTTTTGAGCAACCATGCATTACTAGTAATTATCAGATTATATGTACATTCCATTTGATCATTTTGCAATTGTTAAGGGAATATTACTTTTGAATGTGATCTGAACATTCAGGAACAAATAGTAAGAAATAAAATGTTCCATGAACAGTGTATAATTAATGGTTTAAGGATATTATTAAAGACCAGATAAACTTGAATGAACGCACTTGAATTAATGTTATTGGAAAAATGTCTGTTCATTACTTTGAGAGAACCTTGACAGAACCTTCTGAGAATGGGACCTGTTAGCTGTAATTCCACACTTCTATATAACAGTCATCTTGTGAATATATCTGTATATACAGCTGTATGTATACATCACTATCATGCTATGAGTTTATTTTTACAGAGCATCAACGGAGTTGTGCTAGTGTTTTTGTTTGTTCCCTGCATTTCAAAGATGCTTGTTTTACAAACAAGGCCCAGTTTGACGATGGATTTGCGTATCGTTTATTTCTTAAGTATGATGCAATCCCAACGAAAAAGGGTCACGATCGTGTGTTGGAACTTCAGGCGGTGAGTAAAACTGTTTAAAATATCTCTGCCTCCTTGTTAGTGCGTCCGCCTCCCATGCCGGAGACCCGGGTTCGAGCCCCGCTCGGTGCGAGTCATTGCTGCTGCTGCTCTCATTCAGTTTCAGCCTCGGGATCTGATTCTGGATCATAAATAAATGGCTGAATCTGACTGTTAGCCATGGTTTGTTTTGGATGATGGTTTTTTTTTCCTCACGGTAATGTCACAGCTTCCAAACGCTCTCAACGCAAAAGCCTACTGGCGCTCGTGATTCTTTAGTTCCGCCCACACGTCACGCCTCCAGCCGGTCGTGTTATTCCGGGAAAAATCAGTACAGACTATCTTTCTCTTATGAATATAATAAAACTAAAGACTTTTTGGAGTTATGAAGGATGCAGTACTACTCTATAGGTACTCAAGATTAACAGGATATTGAGATAAAACCAGCATTTCACCCCCCATTTAATGTCAAGCCCTGCATTTGTTTACTGTATTTTTGATCAAGTAAATGCAGGCTTGATGAGCAGAAGTGATTTAATTCAGAAACATTAAACATCTTTAAAACCCTTTCAGCAGATAGAGGTCTTTATTCCTGCTCTTGCTGTCTTTCTCTCGTCTCTATGTCTGTGTTCAGGGAGGCCTGTATGTATTTCAGATCTATGATCATTTCTCCTGCAGTGGAGCCAGTCTACTGCTGCTGTCTGTCTTTCAGTCTGTGGCCATTGGATGGATTTACGGTATACACATACACATTCACATTAGATACACAAACTCTCACACACACATTAATATATCAGTATCAATAGCTGCTTTAAATAGTTCACTGATTATCTAATACAATATAAGTGACCTTAAGGTACAGAATGTATTCATAAGATACAATAACAGTCTAGATTAGACTGTTAGACAATAACAGACAATAGCATTTACAGTAAACACAATAAGATTTTTTGCATTGCAGTAATAATATTTTGTGTGCTTAATGTGTTTAACAGTTTCCCAATGCTCTTAATATAATGTCTGTGTATATATATATATATATATTAGTGGTGGGCATAGATTAATTTTTTTTTTCATCTAGATTAATCTCACTGTGATCTTGAAATTAATATAGATTAATTTAGATTAAAATGGCTAATTCGAATTCTGCCGAAGGCATTCAGAATATGTGTGTTACCCAAATAAAATTGACAAACAGTAAGTCTTTGAGAAGACTACCGCTACTCGGTACAAAAACGATCGCTGCACTACTGCAGATGCAACGCTCCTGGAACGCAACTGGAATCTGTTAACATGGGTGCATAATTAAAGTAGGGTCAGCGGAGCCCTGGTGAAGGTTGTACCAGTGGGCCCTGTTTGAAATTCTTTAATTTGTATGTTCGTTTATTTTTATTTATTTGTGATATTTACACAATGTTTATGTCTTTTTCAAGTTTTTAGGTGTCAAGGTACAGAAACCAAATAATAAAATGTAAAATAGCACTGGATAATCTTCAATGTAAAAAATGAAATATACAATCAAACCTACATTTATTCAGACACATTCTACATTTCTAACATTATTACAGTTTTGCTATATATATCAAAAATAGTATCTGGTGTCTGAATAATTTTTGGTTTGACTGTTAAAACTACAAAGTAATTAAGTCAAGAGCAGTGAGTGATTTTCATTTTCATTTTCTTGGATTAACATTACAGCAGCCAGTCGCTAAATTAGGCGGGGTCACTTTAAGAGACAATGAACGCATCCAATATAATAAACATCCCATTTTTTTTCCTCAACTGTTTACTTTCACTTAAGAAATAACTGACAGTTTTTTCGAGCATAATTTCCAAGGTGGATATTTTGACATATTTTGTATGTATTTGTCGGCACAAGAGCAAAAATAAGCAAATTCTGTGTTCAAGCGTTTTGAGACCCCTTTCTCTGCGATTCAAACTGCGATTTGTATTTGTTCATTCAGGAGCAGGAGGGACTTCGAGGAGAACCTCGCAGAAGAGAGCTCGGTTCAGTGTCGCTGTCCGTGATATGCGGCTCTCGATCTCTCTGCATGCGAACCGAACACAGCGCGCGAGTAACCAGCGACTCTGTTCAGCTTTTCTGTGTCTTGTGTTTGGATGCTTTAATGTTTAAATCGACAAGCGGTAAGGCTTAAAAACACGTGAAAAGGATAAGCTTTCGTGACGGTGCGCAGCAGTGGCCTGTCAACTGTCCTGAGCATCTTTTTAGGCTGGCCTCAGTCAGTCGGTTATATAAAATATCAAGGTGAAAGTCATCATAGCTTGCTTAGTATAGACCCAGCTCTCAACACAACTTTGAGAATATATTAACGGCGATATTTTTTTTATCACCCGATAACAGTCTCACGTTAACGCAGAACGTTAACGCCGATAACGGCCTACCACTAATATATATATATATATATATATATATATATATATATATATATATATATGAAGAGTTCAGATGCATAAGCCTCTAAGAGCCATCTGAAATTTTGATCTAAAATTATGATTTTGATCAGTTTTCTATATTTATGTTCAGTTATTTCACTTTAATAGCCTGGAAAAGGACCTGCACATTGCCATTAAAGTAAAATGAATCCTAATAAGATGAAAATTAGATGAAAATTTCAGATGGCACTTAAAGGCTTTTGCATCTGAACTCTGAATATATATATATATATATATATATATATATATATATATATATATATATATATATATATAACAAAAATATCCCTTTTTTTTTTCTTTCTTTGGATTTTGGGCTGAAATATGGACATGGACACTTCCGTAAGCTGATCTTTCAGGTGCGGATTGCTTCAGTAATAATATTAAGGCCATGATCGGTTACCAGCCGCTCTGCATCTTCAGGCTGTGCTGGCGTTACCTGACTCCTGCCATGTGCATTGTGGGTCACTAGATCTGGACAATGATAGCAGACGCTGATTGACTGCCAGCATCCTCTGAGAACATCTCTGTGTGTGTTCAGGGCACGTTCGGGTTCTCGCTCATGTTCTGGTCTCCTCTCACCCTCGCCAATGGTGTGACAGCCCCTGGATGGGCCATGGAGATGGGCTGGATGCTGACGCTGTCCTCTGTGTCTCTTCTGCCTCTCTTTGCCATATACAGCCTCATGAACACTCCGGGAACCCTTCAACAGGTACAGAAAAAAGCCACTTTATCATGTTAAAATCCATGAATGAATGGAACGTTATGTCTCCATTCCCTCCTTCAGGGAACGAGGGTTATCATACTTACCGAGATGTTCCCTTTCAGTCAGTCATTCTTAAAGTGACATCAGTGACCGATGAATTGGGATCCCTACCAAAGTGCCATGGGTGCTGCCCCTTTCAGTGCCCTGTGTGACCTGCCTGCACCCCTCTTAGGTGTAGGCTGGGGCTCGGAACAAGTAGTTCCACTCACCATTGTCAAAGCATTACCTCACTGGGTGAGATTGGATAAAACTGGGAAAACTTACCCATTCCACTTGCTGCGGCGGAAGCCAGTCTTTCCCAAATAAGTTTTTGTGAGGAAATACACATATAGCATCCATTTAGGTGTATATGGAGAACTGTGAGGTGACTAAAACCCTCTTAGAAAGATAGAAGTCTGCCGGGGAAACACAGTGTCCAAGGCTATACTGTGGACTATACACATAAAAGTACTGCATAGGTCTCAATATAGAAAACAGCCTTCCATGATTCTTAGAGTTTTCAATTTAACTTTAGTTCAACTGAATGCAAAGGCTCGAATGGGCCCTGCTGTAGTCCCAAGAGAGTATACCTCCTAAGGAGCCCTTCTAAGGAACCTGATGACGAGGTCCAAGCAGGAAAGCAGGACCACAATTAGGCATCTTTGGGGGTCTTCTCAGTGACAAGAACGCCACTTGATGAACAGGTTCCACACGTAAGCGTGTCTCGTAGACAGTGCTCTTGCCAAAGTGATGGTGTTCACTGCCTCCTGGGGTAGGTCACATAGAACTTTCGCGTCCCATCCAGGTCTGGACATTGGTGCCAATTAGTGCCCTAACTCTGAGTCAGTAGATCCTTCCTCAGAGGAATCGGCCAAGGACAGGCTGTCGCGAGAAGCACTAGTTCAGGGAAGCAGGTCCGAGTGGGGCAATACAGCGGCACTAGCAAAACATGCTCCTCATCCTCCCGGACTTTGGACAGTGTCTGTGCGCGAAGACTCAATGTGGGAAATGCATATTTGCATAGGCCCTGTGGCCAGCTGTGTGCCAGTGCATCTGTACTGTGCTGGCTCCGAACCATCTCCAAATCAGCTGCCAGTTTTGGTGGGGGCCTGGACAGGCAGGGTGGCCCGGCCATGCCTGGGTTTACGGTGTTGCTTTGCTGGAGGCTGCTGCGGCGCAGGAGCAGGAGTGAGGGCCCGCCCTCAGTGATAAGCAGGCTGGGGCGCTGCAGCCAGTGGACGGGTAGAGGCACCAGCTGCCCATTTGGGCATGATGTGTTGGATTGCCTTAGTCTGCTTCTGGGTAGCCAAGAACTGTTGGGCAAAGCTCTCAACAAGGATCAGGATGAGTTCCCCAGAAGGTGAATTTTATTGACCAACGTGAGGGGAAAAATAGCCAACATGAGGGGTTTCCGGTGCTCTGTGTTGGGCCTTCTCTCTCTTTCTCTCTCTCTCGGTGCGCAGTGCTGTGTGGGTCCGTGTAGTCCATGTCTGTCAAGGGCTGGTGGTCACACGCTACTGTCTGGAGGGGAACAACAGAGAAACATTTTATATATATATATATATATATATATATATATATATATATATATATATATATATATATATATAGACAAGAGCTCTGATCTGCAGAACAAGATCGTTAAGCTTCACAAAATAAAATGTGGATGTAAGAAAATCTAAAGCATTGAAAATACCCATTTCCACCATCATCAGGCCAATATTTAAGTAGACATGTGACATGTGTCTATATTGTCTTAAAGTAAGGTGAGGAGGATAGTTTGAGTGGCCAAAGTATCCCCTAGGATCACAGCACAGAAAATAGTTGAGTCTTGGGGTCAGAAAGCTTCCAAATAAATAAAAAACAAATCTATCAAACAGCACCTACATAACCACAAGTTGTTTGGAAAGATTTCAAGAAAAAAAAAATATTCAAAAAGAAAATCCGAGCATATTTATTTTTCAGACACGACTGGAACATCTTACTGGACTGAATTCTTTGATCAGATGAAAGTAAATAAATGCTTTCTGGCAGCAAACACACAAGATCAGTTTGGTACACACAGGACTAGAAAAGTACACCATGTGTGCAATGAAATATACTGCTGTATCTTTAATGTTTTGGACCCATTTATATGCCAGAGGTCCGAAACATCTTAGTCATACATGGCATCATGGATTCTAGCAAAAAGCAACAGAAAAATCAAAACCTGACTGTCCCTGTTAGAAATCTTATAATGGGCAGTGTTTGGATCTTCCAGCAGCACAATGATCCAAAAAATAAATAAATAAAAAAACAAAAAAACAAAATGGGTCATTGAATATTAAATTATGTTTTTCCAATAGACATCCCAGTCTTCTGAACCCTATAGAAAATTAGTGTGGTGAAGTTAAAGGGGTCATGAACTGAGAAATCTTGATGTTTTGACACGTAAAAAGTCAATGTATTATAAAAACATCCTGTAAGTTTTAGAGCTCCAAACTTCCTTGTTAGTCCAAAAACAGCTCTTATTGAAACCAAGATCAGAAATCAACTCGTTTCAGATTTTGTCCCATTATGACGAAATAATGCAACTAATGACCACCTCTGCAAACTCAGATCAACGCCTGCTTCTATGTCATCGCATCCTTGACCCCACCCACTGGAACATTAGAGAGATGAGAAGGAGAGAAGATCAATACAGGATCACTGGACTAAAAATAACATTATCTTCCAAAGGACCCCAATCCTAGGAAAGTGCTTATTTATTTTCAACTATGATATCTCAGAAGAGAATAGTTCTTTGTTTGTGTTTGTTTGTTACATCACTAGTGTGTTACACCACTAGTTATGATGAAAGCATTCTTGAGCACTCAACAGTCTGTTATTGGCTACAACACTCATCGGTTCAACTGGTCATGCAACGAGAGTAGATCTAAATATAATGCTAATAATCAACACTCTACATGATTAATTCAGTAAAAGTTTTCAAGACACCTCCACGTGTAATACTTATTTCATATTCAAAGATGCTTAGTGGGATTGTTTTAATTCATTCCCTTATAAAAGGGATTATGTAGAACATTTAATCACATATCCAAGTGTTTTAGCCATCCGGAGTCAGACTAGCTTTCTAGTGCTGTAAGCCATGCGTCATTGTTAACTGAATGACAGTTGTTTATGTAAGTGGCAAATAAAATCCCCCACGCAGACAGAGAGTCTCAAGTGTCTGGACTAATAACCCTCCTAATGTCTCACTCCTGAATAACAAGCCATTCATTTGTTCCTGTGTCCAGCGTTTCTGTCTGCTGTGCCGCCCCGCACAGGACTCCATGCTGACAGACGAGCACCTTTATACTGGTACGCATTTGACCTTTGATCTTGGCACAAAGAAGCCCAAAGATCCAATTAAGGACATGGTGTAACTGAGTGAAACTGAACAGATCTGATCTAAAGAGCTCTGATATGAGACTGTTGTGGAATGTAGAAGACTCTAAGGTAAAAGAAACTCTTTGTTTGTGGCCAACAGCTTAATAAAATGCAATTAAAGCTTATCCCCCATGTTAATGTAAGAGTATACTATGTGTCCTTTGTATATATATCCTCTAAATGCATGAAATATCTGGATGACCTACTACTTTTGCATCAGTCAATACACTTGACCTTCCATTTTCAGTGCAAATGAACCAGCTGGACAACTTTTTTCTTGGCTCAGACTACAATGGAACATATGTTTAAACTAGTGTGGATTCAGAAATGGTTTTATTTTTGTTCCTAAATTTTTTTTTTTTTAATTATTGTTTTGTTATGTACACTAAGCAGTACACTAGTAGTCCAAATGTGATATATAGGTTAGTTCTCTCTTGTAAACTGTGTTTGTTCATCCATTGCAAATGATTATGCTGCGCTGTTGCTTTCCATTTGACCTCACATATTACCGATGCTGGAAACTTGTCGTGCCTGGTTGTGATATGCTAGTCATAGTTAGTCAGCCCAGGATGTGTTCATAAATCAGATCTTTACTGGCATGATGACTCTTTTGAGTGTTTACTCATACTGTAATGGGATATGTGAAAATAGAACAACATTTCTCAAAGATCTAATTAATATCTAATGTTTTTCATTATGACATTATTTTCATGACAATTAAGCATGTTGCTCCATAATCTGAATGTAAAAATAAATAAAAAATAATAATCATTCTTGTTTCTTTAATGCATTTATTAATTTATTTTTATTTGTATATATATATATATATATATATATATATATATATATATATATATATATATATATATATATATATATATATATAAATAAATTACGGTTCTTATTAGATTATCATGGCTGAAATACTTGCTTTTTTTCTAAATAACAGTATAACATATCATGTTATATTAGTCACTATAATAAATTGAGCATCATTCTTTTTTTACAGTAGAAATTTTTATTGAAATTTGTTTGTCATGAAAATAAATCACAGTGCAATAAGTCACAATGCAAATGCCCCTAAACATAGTTGTAATTTTCTTTAAGCAAATGAACATAGTTTTTTTTTTTTTTTCTGTGATCTTGTGATTAAATATCACCTATATATGTTCTTGACAGGTTTTCAGAGACTAGAGGCTAAATTATTTGATATAATGTATTTACAGCTGATATAGGTACATCATGTTAAATGTTTATCTATTCATAAGCATTTCTCATGTTTATGCATTTTATGTATACAGAATATAAATATTTTTCATGGTCTGTCACATAATAAATACAATGATGCGGTAGAAGTTTATTACTGTATTCTCAATTATAGTCACAAGACATCTGAAGTGAACAGATGACAGAAGCAGAGGAACCCTGAAAACAGACAACAAATCGACAGATACTGGGTTTCAGTGTACTTGTTGGTTTTTACTGACACTGTCAGTTATCTTACGATTTAGTGCAAAATGACTTGTTTGTAGAGCATGTAAATATATCTTAAACCTCTGCAGTTTTCTGTTATGAATAAGGCATATTGGGACAAAACATAACAGATGCCACTTAGCACTCTTGTTTTATAAATGGATTCATTAAGTGCTGTTGGCCCAGTGTGTGTGTGTGTGTGTGTGTGTGTGTGTGTGTGTGTGTCTGTGTGTGTGTGTGTGTCTGTTCACACAGAAGCTCAATATGCACGCCGTCTGTGCACGTGTCCATGCACGCATGTCCATATGCACGTTTTGATAGTGTGTGCTCTAATTTTAGAGAGCATTGGATGGCCTGTGTGTGTGTCCATATGGTTGTGTGGAGTGTTATTATGTTCCGAGGATGAAGAATATATCTGATGCTGTAATATGCCTGTGTTTAAAAGAGTACAGCAGCAGCAGATCTCCAGTGACAGCTGTTCCACATTGGATTGTCAGTGCCAATGGATGAAAGCATGTTTGTTTATATGTCTGTTAGGTCTGGAGCTATTCGTGTAAATGCCATATTTATTATATGATTTATTTAGTGGATGCATTAAATAAAGATACTTCTTAGCCTTTGTAAACCACCCTGCCTGTTTTGACAGAAAAAATTGTGAGTAAAGCTTGCTCATTTTAATCTTTTGCATTTGTTGGAAGGTCAAAACTTGAGCCAAAGGTGAGCTGTGGATTACAGCAATACCTCTAAAGATCCCAAAACATTCATCACCCAAAACACACACCGGCCCATGCCGACGGGCCTGAGGTTTCTCACATTGCTCTGACCTGAGCAAACATCCGCCAACCCCATGAAACTCTGCGATCACAACATTTCACACAAATCACTGACAGATAGGTGAGAGATGAGAGGTGCCTCTTCACAGCCAGATCATAACCACCATGTTTTGACCACAGGAAAATCAACAGCCCTGATTGCAAAGTATCTGACATTATTCCAGAATTTCACAGGAAATCAACATTGACTCTATGTTCCTGCTCTTATTGTGAGTGATTCAGCTGTGAAGTTATGAAGAAAAACATGTTTTTTTTTTTCTGAATCTTTCATCAAATAACTTGTTCGACCTCTGAAATGTTTTATTTTTTTAGTTGATGTCATTGTGGGTTGTGGGTTAAAGTTAACTTAATATGTCACATTATGTAAGTAAAATCATTGGTGAATGCAGTTTCAAAGTTGTTTAGAGGTGAAATTTATAATATTTTGATGAAAGATTATTTACTTATCTAGGGCTGTAACTGGGGTTTGAGGGGGTCTGGTGCAGGTTGTACCCGTGAGCCCTGTTTGAAATCAGGTAAATAGCACAAATAAATAAATAGAAAAAAGTTACAAATTAAATAGTGGTTAAGTTTTTCAAGTTTGTACGTGTTCAAGTACACAAACAGAATAATCAAATGTAAGTTGTCATTGCATAGTCTTCACTGTATAAATTAAATGTAGAATAATTCTTGTTAAAACTACATAGTAATTTAGTAAGTAGTTAGCAGTGAGTGATTTTCTCTCATTTATTTTCAGCAGCAACAGCTAGTTAATTAGGCACGGTCACTTTAAGAGATAATGCATCGAATATAATGATACACATCCGATTTGATACATTGATACATAACCAATCTTTTTTGAAGGTACTCGCCAAGACAGGTATTTTGACCCCTTTTGTTTTATGTATATGTCCATTCAAGTGCTAGAATTCGGTGTTCGCGGGCTGTGAGACGCGTCTCTCTGTATGAAATCACCGGGGGCTCCTATGATTAACCACCTTTCACCCCTTTAGCAACAGCTTTGCATTTTTGCATTAAGCAGATTGTTTTATCTGAAGTTACTTACAAATATGTTTTTCTTTATAATAACATCACTGATTAATAATTCACATTAAGACTTAAATTGAGAAAGTTTTAAAGACTGATAACTGATAACAAGGAATTATACACATCTTAAATAATTTCAATAAATAAATAATAAATAAATTGAAAAAAAAATACTTTAAACAAAATAAAACACTTCTAGTAAATTTCATAAATAATTAGAAACGCAAAAGAAGAAACACAAGTAACATTTAACTGTGAAAATTCGTTGAAGTAGAAAAAATTAGGTAGTATTTCCTTTTAAAAAGTACTCCAATATTTATTTACAACTTCGTAAATCCTTTTTTATAGCATACAAAAGTGCATTAACATATATTCCCTGAACATCTACTGTAAGTCATTCATATGGTAACTAAAGCTGAGAGTAACTGTTGATTATCACTGTCAGGTTTTGAGCTCATAATACAGGGTGAACATGAGGAGGTGGGCTTCACTGTCACTATGAATGGATGCATGATAGTACACAGCGTTCTCTTGTGAACTCCTACACACTCCTATAGAAATGCAGCTGAACACTCTATGTGGAGGAACAGGATGTCATACACGTGTCCGTGGGTTTCAACCATATAAATTGGCCTGAATGAAAATGTGATAGTTCCAATAATTAGTTTATCATGAAAAATTATTCTCACATTGCTGCTATCGATATAAAAGATGCACTTCTTAAAATCTATTTAATGTGCATTCAATTATTTTGTGTCAAGACGCATTAAACATTTATATCAAATTACAATTTTGGATGTCTTTGTCACTTTTCATTCTAATCATTCAATCATTCTAATGCATCCTTGCTGAATAAAAGTATTGATTTCCCGATAATCACAGTTTTCACACACACACACACACACACACACACAAAATAATAATAATTAGTTTGATTAATCTCTAATACTATTGGTAATCAAATCCCTGTTTGCACTAAAAAAAATAGTTTTGGTCTTCTTCCACCTGTCTTATCTTTGGAAACAGAAGGATGTAAACCTGTGTTTCAGCAAATACGCACAGGACACAGAGGTAATGTGAAAATAAACAGCAGGTTTATTGAACACAGAGCAAGGAGTATCCAGCTAAGTGAGTGGGGAGTGGCAGAAGTCTCATGGTTCTTATCCGAGTGGTAATGTCCAATTCCTTTCCTATGAATCCGTGGGGCTAAAGGAAAGTAGATATGGTGGACAATAGACAATGGACACCCAGAACCAGGAATTGGACACCTCTCTCGCTCACCCGAAACCAGTGGTCTACAGTTGGAACTTCAGAGGGTTCTTCTATCCAGGGGAATAGAGGGTGTTGGTAGCCGAGTATGCACTGGTAGTTTGCTTGAGGGAATTCCCATGGGAGGAATCAGTTCCAGCTGGTTGTCGTGACAGTAAGCCCGGAGACATCTACTAATCTCCAGTATCTTCCACTCAATCTGTCCATTTGTCTGGGGTTGATATCCTGAGGAAAGGCTCACATTGACACCGAGGATCTTGAAGAAAGCCCTCCAGATATTAGAGATGAACTGGGGCCCACGTTTGGAGAAAACATCCCCCGGGATATCGAAGTTGCATAAGACATGATGAAAGAGAGCTTCTGCAGTTTCTTGGGCTGTGTGTAAACCCCGAAAGGGAAATTAACTTGCAGGCCTTGGAGAATCTGTCTACTGCAATGATAATGCAGGTATATCCACCTCAATTGGGGATTTCGGTCACAAAGTCAACTCCGATGTGGGACCAGGTATGACGAAGAATGGGTAATGGGACCAGTTTTCCAGCGGGCAGATGTGGAGTGTTGGTAATGGCACGGACTGAGCATCCACAGATATAATGGGAGACGTCCTCCCATTGGGAGAAGATGATTTTTCTCCATTCTGTCACCAATGGAGTTTCGGTTCCTTGCCGCTGTCACCTCTGGCTTGCTTAGTTGGGGTCACTTCATCTACAGCGATATTGTTGACTTGATTGCAAATAAATGCACAGACACTGCAGCCCAGAAGGGAGGACTGTAAGGACTTAGCTATGTAGGTTTTACCTTCTGGGCCTCCCAGTGGAGTGGATTCGGTCTGAGCACCGAGGAGGATTTGGTCATCCAGTGCCCACCACAAGGGGTTAACAAGGATGGCCAGAGGGAGTATGGGTTCCAGTGTGGGGTTTACATCTGGAGCATGCACCCGAGAGAGTGAATCTGCCTTGTCATTCTTGTCTCCGGGTCTGTAAGTGATGATGAATTGGATCGAGGTAAAGAAGAAGAACTAGAGGGCCTGTCTGGTTTTTAGCTTTGTGGCGCTGCAAAGATACTGGAGGTTCTTGTGATCTGTGATTACCATAAAGGGGTGTTGTGCTCACTCCAGCCAGTGCAGCCATTCCTCCAGAGACAGCTTAATGGCAAGCAATTCACGGTGTCCGATGTCATAGTAACGTTCCACTGGGCAAAGCTTCTGTGAGTAATAGGTGTAAGGATGGAGTCATAGAGGCTCTCAGTGGTACTAGGATAGTACTGCCTCCATACCGGTAGTGCAGGCATCTACTTCCATGACGAATGGGAGTTGGGGATCTGGGTGTATGGGATTGGGGGCAGTACAGAAGGTTTCCTGGAGTTCTGTAAGAAAACTTTCTTTGGGGTTCAGGGACAGAGACTTGGGTTTTTGATGGAGCATGGTAGTGAGGGGGGCAGAGGAGGATACTTAAGTTCTGGATGAATCACCAGTAGAAATTGGGAAAGCTTAGGAATCGTTTGAGTTCCTTGACTGACTGAGGGTGGGGGCCAGCCACAGATGGCTTGGACATTCCCCTGGTCCATCAGAATGCCATCTGCACTGGGTATGTATCCAAGGAAGTGGACCGTGGGGAGGTGGAATTTACACTTCTCAAGCTTCAGGCAGAGATGGTGTTTCCTGAGTTGATGTAGGACCTTTGTGACATGGTGGCGATGTTTGGCCAGGTGTCAGAAGTAATTCAGGATGTTGTCGGTGTAGACGATGACAAATTTATGAAAGAACTTCCGGAACACCTCATTCATAAGGGAAGTGAGCAGGGAGTGGGAGAAGTCTCTTGGTTCTTATCTGTGTAGTAATGTCCAATTCCTTTCCAGGGAATCCATGGGGCTGAAGGAGTGGAGAGGCAGTGGAGTTCCGGAATGGTGGAGATCGAGGAGCAGAGAGATCAGGTAAACTATTAGGTGAGTAAACACAGGTTAGAGTCGGGTAAGTCAAACAGAATTTTTTTTAGACCAGACAGTAAGTGTGCAGGAGGAGTGCGAGAATATAGTGCTGCTGATGAGTGCTTACAGATGGTGGTAGTCAGTAATCAGATGATTTAGATCTGTTGAGTGTAGTTGGTGGAGACTGAGATGATTGTGAAGACTCCTGACAATGTGTATATTGCATGCAAAACACCTGATTTCCATTCACTGGAAAAGTATTTATGGTCCATCTCTGCCACTCTAGATCAAAGAGTTGTAGTCTTGTGTGGAAGGCAAAATAAAACATATTATACGAGATTTGGGGCTTTCTACATTTTCTAGAACAGAACTGGCTTACTCTTGAGTAAAACCACATAATCGAATCATGCATTTAATGACAGTTGACTGTGTTAAGTGAATTGTGTTTGTCATTCCTTGTTCTTCTTAATGAAAAAAAAAAACATTACGAATCTTATTTTAATTAATACATTTTCCATGTATATGGCTTATTGCAATAAAGGTGCCATGTGTAAAAATTGAGGTAAAAATTTTTTGAAAAATGAAACGCATCAAAAGAATGAGAAGAAATAAGGGCGATGATGTCATTAAAAAAATGTCAAGTTATAGTGCTGCAGAGATATCCACCTTAATTATCATTAACATTACTAGCCACGGCCCGACAGGTGTCCTAATACCAGTTTCGGCCATGGGAGGCGGTATGCGGGCAACATAACCACCATCCAACCTGCAATACATGAATAACTCGCACGGCTTGTGGGCGTACTTGAACCTGATGTCAATCGTGTGGAAAGTACAGCCCACTACTTCATTTCATATCAGGGAAGAGAGCGGAACGATGGCTGAAGCCCTTGGCAAGAGACCCGCTACAGGGAAACAACCGCGCTCGGAATCACAAATCAAATCCGATAAGAATAGGAGCCGAACCAGAGTAAACATCGGCACTGCTTTCCATCACTGGAGACAACTGATGGACCTGAAAGAAATTAGGTTAGACTCCGAACTTGCAACATTTCTTTTGGATTGGTAAATTGGATGCTGTTAGTATTTCGCAAGAAGTTTGTTTTATATGTTTTTGTATTTTTTTCGGGAAGTTATAACATAGGAATGTATCGAAGGCTGTTCGATAAACGTGCTAATGTTAGCGATGGCTAACCGTAGCTGCATTTGATAATTAGCTAGCTATAACTTACCCATTTTTTTATATCATAACTAACCTGCTCTGTCTAGTCTGTTGGTCTCTGTGTCCTCTTTGCTTCGTGGTTTTTCTGTGAGTGAGAAAATTGATGTGTGGCGTAAAAGCGTGTGAAAAGAGTAAATTGCGTGTGTCTAACAGTGAATGCTTGAGAGTTGGCAGCTCTGGTTACGTTGGTTGGCGCTAGCTTGGTCAACATCAGCTGTCTGATGTTGAACAATGATGTTGACAGAATGTTGTCTGTCAAATTAATTTAATTCAAATAATGTGTATATACAACTCAAAATTAGGGCTGTCAAATGATTAAAATTTTTAATCAAATTAATCAGAATTTTCAGTGGGTTAATCAGGATTAATCACTATTTGCAATTACACCTGAATCCTAACCATTTTTTTTTCTGAAATGCATACCAAAAGATAAATAACAGGACACAGATACATCATTTTCATGTATTGATTCATCAATATGTGGTTCTTTTTTTCTTAATTTCAAAAGTTTAACATTTACTTAGATCAAATTTACCTGAGCACTATATCATAGAGAAACTCAAAAGAATGAACTCAGAAACACAAACATGCGCCACCATCACATAAGCAGCACTCTGGGCACTCTTGTTTTGGGGAGGTATTCATCTGCCACAATACTTTAGGATCGATATTTTCACAATCTGAAGGCTTCAAGTGCAAGTAAAACCAAGTAAAAATGCATATGCTTTTCCAAACAGCTGTAATTTTTTTCATAGCATTGCATGTAGGCGTTCTGCGCATGTGCAGTGTGAAACACAGGACGCTATAACAGGAAGAAGCTCCATCGTATCAACTACCAAAGTCGTCTCTGTTTATCGAGCTTGGCATGAATGTATTTGAGAGTAACTGGGGTAAAACCTTCGTGTTTTCGTCGCGGCGCTCACCGCTGTTTTTTACTATCTTGAGAATTCAGAGATCGACGAGACTTTCCTGACCTGAATAATTTGTCACACTGCGCATACGTGAAATGCGTTAAAAAATTGGACGTAATTAACAACTAATTAACATCTTTAACGCGCTATTTTTGACAGCCCTACTCAAAATGTAATATGAACAAAACGAATATGAACATATTCACTGGTAAAGGTGAAGGGGAGTAGCTTGAAGATGTTTCAAAATCACTTGACATCACCCAACGTTCCTCTGGAGGCAAAACGTCCTCTTAGGCTTCGGCTATGGCTCTAGGGTTGTTGTGAAGGTAGGGGCGGAGCATAGAGACTATGCCGTTTCTCGTTTGTTACTCTAGAGTAGACCAATTCACTTTATTGAGGCATACTGCCCCCATCTGGTATGGAATGTGGAGTATGACTTGATTTTTTTTGCCAGACATGACAGATGGCACCTTTAATGCATTCAAGCATTGTTAGCACCATGTCCTATTATTTGAGCTACAGTACTGGTAGAAAGCCGCATGAACATCCTGCAAAACATCTCCTTTTTATAGCACATACAAAAGAAAGACATACAAGTTTGAAATAATATGACAGTGATTAAATGATATCAGAATTGAAATTTATTTAATGACTAGATCTTTAAGTTATAGTAAATGCACACTATTGCCTACAGATAAACGCTGTGATACAGGTACACATACTATATGTGATGAAAGAGAGAATCCCAGTAACCTGCATGTCTGCTGTTTCTTACTAAACACTATTACATGACTCAGCTTTAGTAAACAAACACTAAGCAGGAGATCCGTGAAGTGTTGGATCTTATATAAAAAGCAGAATGCAATTTTGCTCTGTGTGCAATTTTTGAATAGCGACACATATTACGCAACACCCAAATCCAGTGTCTGACAGCACTGGCACAAAACCACCAGCATGCCTGAAGATGTAATAAATAGTCTCTTAACGCCACATAATTCTTATGAATATCTGTCAGATTGCACAAACATGAACATACATGCTGACTTTATTGCCCCATTCATTGATGCTTCTATTCTTGACGCAGCATGAATTATCCATCAACTCAAAGCTCAAGTCATCATATGTGAGTTTGGAGAAGAAGAAAGTGCCTTATTTAATAATTAAAATAATGTTACTCAACGACCGGGAGCTACAGCTTTGAAAGCTTTGAGGTCCATCCTTTACTTGCCCTCATGTCATTCCAAACACATATAACTATCTTTACAACAGCTCTAGTTCATAGACATCCAAAAAATCTGAGTTATTTCAGTATAACAGATAATTTTATAGTTTTATTTGAATGTTTTACTATTTAATTTTGATTTTAATTAAAGTTTTGGTCATTTTGTTGTACGTTTTTGTAATTGTCATTTGTGTGTGTGTGTGTGTGTGTATACAAACACAAACACAAACAAATGAGTGTGTGTGAGTGTTGAGGCAATAAAAAATTACAATCTGCACTAAAATTACAATCTGTTATGTCTTTAGCAAGCATTTAGCTTAACTTAACCAGCCACTCCTTACACGAACCTTGTTACATTAGCTAAAAGTCCAATGATACTATATGATTAGTAATAAACATTTACAAATGATGAATGGTTTAAACTTTAGATTGGCTACTGCAAAACATGAACAAATTATTAATAAATGATAAGTAAATGTGTTTGGATGAACTGTCCCTTTAAGACAGTGTTGTTTGTGCTGTTGTTGTTGTGATGATGATGTCATAACACAGTGCTGGAATGAGCCTGATAGCAGAATGAACTGGTGTGCACAATACTCAGTGTTCTGTGTCAGTGGTGTCATTGCCTGTGGCGGCTGATGCACTATTGAACAGGGTTTCCCAGTAGCGGATTCCCTCCATGATGTCACGTTGCTGTTCGGTCTCTACCTCATGTTCTGTCGAGATTCACCCAGTACTGTATGTACAGATAATAACAACCGAACCCTTCAGTCTTCAGATAATTTTCACTGATTTCATCAAACCCATTAGACAGGTATTATTGAAGACTGATTTATCTTATCATCTGTAACAAATAGCAAGCGATGTGTGTCAGGCAGTAGATTATTCTGTTTAAGATCAATTGACAGAAAAGCATCAAAACAGTAGAGTGCATTTAACTCATGTTTTATATTTATAGTCGTGTGATGCTTTGTATGACAAACAGATACTAATTTAAGTCATTGTTTCCTGAAAATATTTTTTTCCACATTTTTATGGAGGACATTTTAACATTACTAGTTTGTTTATTAACAGCTCTTGTAAGGTTAAAATAAGTCATCACTATGTTGATTTAAATCATTAAATCAGTTTTGTGCAAGATTTGATGCCAGTTACATCACATGTCTTTTTTTTTTCAGTAAATAATGAATTACGTTTATTTCTGTTTCTTACACAAATCATAACATGACTTCAGAAGACGTTAAATATACTGTAATGCACAAGTTACATACACTACTGCTATGATTTCATGATGCTTTATGTCTTTTTATAGAGCTTAACAGCATTTTCCCCCACTGCCCATTCACTTCCATTATATGGTAAAGTAGACATCTGTCAGGACATTTTAAACATCGCCCAGTTATTAAATTATCAGCTGTTGTAAGATTAAGGAAAGTTGTGCATGACTTTGAGTCAGTTTTGTGTCCCTCGGAAACCAAAGACAACATGAGGATTATGGAACACAGTCCTTACTTGACTTTGCATTGATTCAGGCACATAAACACATGCAGAATTATAACACATGCAACCATATCAGTACGCAGTGTTAATATAAAATAATAGTGCGTTTTCATAACGTGATGGCTTTAGTAGATTTGAAGCTGGTTTATGGGCATTTCAAATGCACAGCACTTGTTTCGCTATGTTTGTGAGGACATTTTCAAACATTTGACCCCTAACAACGACAGAGAGAGAGAGAGAGAGAGAGAGTAGGGAAAGAATGAGAAGAGGAGGTCTGGAGTGGAGAGCGAGCGCAAAGGGGCAGGACTCTCTCTCTCTTTCTCTCTCTCTGGTGCTTTTAAGAGGAAACTTTGTGATTTGTTCTTCAAGTTCACTTTAGTTCTCGTTCCTCTCTCATCCAGCCTTCATGTGTTTATTTCCATGACTCGTGAGATGCGCACCGGGACTCGTGGATCAGTACGGCTCGAATTCCCCACGCAAGTAATTTTAAAGCTTTATCTCGGATCGTAATGTTTCCAGAAGTTTTCTGCACCGTACTGAACTACATGGAATAATGTGGCAGATTGTTTTTCTGTGTTGCGCTCTGGACGGTTCCTTTGCGTTCAGCGCGTTCCGTCCACCTGCAAACGCGTCTCTGCTCGCACCTGCCCGGGGCATCGTGCGCATTGTGGATCGGATTTATCACGGGGGAGGAAAAGCCGGTTACCTTCTGTACATGGATGAGCAGCGCTTTCAGCTGGATATGGAGCGGGACGAGTCTATACTGTCTCATCACTTTGGTTTGAACGTGGACGCGCTGCCTCCGCGTCGGGAATGCGTTTACCGCGGCACCGTCAATTCAAACACAGAGTCACTTGCGGTATTCAATCTGTGTGGCGGCGGACTTAATGGATTTTTCGCGATCGACCACGCGCGATACACCATCACGCCGCTTATTCGGGCGAAAGGGCACGAAAATGACCTGCACATAGTCGAGGACACCGACGCGACGCGCGCTCTCCACTATTACACCCGCGAGAGTTTCAGTTTCGAAGCGATGCCCGCGCGGCACAGCTGCGGCACGCGTAACTTCAAAACGCGCAGTCATAAAAAGCGGAAACGTGAGGATGCGCGCGGACGCAGTTTGTGGACGAAGTTTGTGAAGCCCGATGCGCTGACTCGATTCAAGCGCTCTGTGTCTCGCGCGCGGCACGTGGAGCTGCTGCTGGTCGCGGATGCTTCCATGACGAAGAAATATGGGAAGGACCTGCAGCATTACCTGTTGACACTGGCGTCCATCGCGTCCAAACTCTACGGGCACGCCAGCATAGAGAATCCCATCCGTTTGTCTGTGGTTAAAGTCGTGATTCTGTCTGAGAACGAAAAGGGGATCGAAGTGTCCAAAAACGCCGCCGCGACGCTCAAGAGCTTTTGTAAGTGGCAGAACCAGCAGAACCCACTGGATGACGATCATCAGCATCACCATGACGCGGCGATCCTCTTCACCAGGCAGGTAAAAACAGAAATATTCGCGTCGGTCACGCGCATCAGCCTTGCCATTATGAAAAATAACCATGGTTTTATTATAGTAAAACTGTAGTAACCCATGCTTTTTTTTAGCATTTTGACTACCATTTTTATAACCACAGATTTACTACAAACTAACAGTATGGTTATACTATGGTTAATTTAGCAAAACCATGGTTCATTTGTGGTTACAATGGATTAACTATAGTAACCATGTTTTTTTTTTTTTTTTTTTTTTTTTTTTTTTGGTTTTATGTGTAGTAAAACCATGGTTAATTTTCGTAAGGGTGGTGTACACTATTTACATTGTTAGTGATGGAGATGCGTGTGCGCAGATACAAACAAGCCTCATGAATTTCATTACACTGTTTTATTTGTCCCAAAGCATCGCCATGTTTTTCCATCACTGTGCCATTTGCTTTGAACTAAGTGACCTTACAGAAGTAGTCTGGTATAGTGGTATACTTTTGAATACTTTGGCATTTGGAAATATTAACATGGTACTCCCACCATGGTCGTTTTTGTTTCAACCAGCAGTTCTCACAGTTCTCAACCTTTTCGACTCACCAACCCGCTACTGTCCAACTCATTTTTAAAGACTTCCATTTCCTTTTCCTTTTAAATTTTCTATAATTTTGTACAATTATACTATGTTGTAGCATTTAAAATTAAGTTTGGATTGTAATATTTTTGTTTTGTTTTTGCATTTTAATTAAGTTTACGTTATTTTTAATTTAATAAAAAATATTCAGATGCTTATAACTAGAATTTTTGTTGTTATAATTGTTTGATTTTATGAAATATGTCTCTTGTTTATAGCATTTTAATTAATTTTGAATTATTTTTAATATAATTAAATTATTTTAATATAATTAATATATTTATTTTTTAGCATTTTCATTGTTTAAATTATTTTGATAAAGTTAAATATTTTGTGTTTTTAACATTTTAATTAATTGACAAATTATATATATATATATATATATATATATATATATATATAGCATTTTAATTAAAGGGTTAGTTTACCCAAAAATAAAAAATTAGTCCATAAATTACTCACCCTCAAGTCATCCAAGGTGTATATGACTTTCTTCTTTCAGACGAATTATATTGAAAATTTTCGTTTTTGGGTGAACTAACCTTTAAGGTTTTTTGTTTTTAATATAATTGATATGCATTGGTAAACTTTTAATTAAAACTTTAAATTCTCTTGATATAATGTTGTTTGTTTGTGTGTGTGTGTGTGTGTGTGTGTGTGTGAGTGTGTGTGTGTGTGTGTGTGTTTGTTTGTTTATAGCATTTTAATTAAGTTTTAATTACTTAATATAATTCAATAATTCAAAGTCATATCTTGGTCCCGCCCCCCTGAATTAAACATGATGATGCTACAAATACAAAAAACTCACCATAGTACTACTAAGGTATTTTAAAAAGTAACTTTTAATTCCATATAAATGTTATGGTACATGGAATTCATTACCAGGATATATTTCAGAGTACCATTGAAATATATATAGTACATGGAATTCATTACCAGGATATATTTCAGAGTACCATTACCACCTGATCAACCATCAACTACCATCAAATCTCAGTGCACAGCAGTTTGTGTGTGTGAGAGTGACCAGGTCAGCTGGATTCGATCATATGTCAACTACTGTGGGAACGTCAGTCTCTCTCCCTTCCCGTTCCACAGTGAACTGTAAAATTGTTTCCTTTGTTGCTGTTTTTTTAGGCAGGCGTCTTCGTATTCCCTTCCAAGTCCCCTGACTAGTGTGTGTCTTCATGCAGTGTGTCTGTGAACATTCACACAGGACGCTCTCGAGATCTAAGTGCCATGAACCACAGCAGAGAGCTGTGAGGAAAATCAGCACATGAAAGCCATACCGGCCTGGAGACCACATCATTTCGCCCCTCACAAATTTCACAGTAAAGCGCTGGCTCTGTGCCTCTCACTCAACTACCGCACTTGTGGTTTGGAGCTTGTTGTGTTTCCAGACGAGGCTTATGGTGCATGTAAGTCATGCAAGGTTTTGTTTTCTGGAGTACTGCTGCAACTCATCAGTAGCTTTGTCTTGTTTTCTAGTTAAAAACTAACTAATAATCCCTAAAACAAGATCAGTTTGCATGGTAACCAAGATTTCAAAATGTATCCTGAATATGATTTTAAAATTGTTAACATTAGTTAATGCATTTGGTGTCATGAACCAGAGCTATCATAGTTAACTAAAACTATAACCAAAAAAAAAAAATTCATTACTTGAAATTAATGTTAACTGAAATTAAATTAAATTAAAAAGTAAACATTTTATTTTAGCTAATTTTCGTGTGTACTAAAATAATTACAGCTAAAACTGAAATATAAATTAATTATAAAAAAAAACTATGTAGACATTCAAAAATGCTTATAATTAAAAACAATAAAAAAGTTACTTGACATTTATTAAATGTTATCTGAAATAATATAAAAATAACTTAAATGTATTTTATTTAAGCTAGCTGCCAACGTTACATTAATCATTTTGATTTATTATTTGATTATTTAAGTTTAAATATTAAAATGAAAAAAGTTTATTATTAAAAACAATACCTATTTAAAAAAAGATAAAACATACAACAAAATCAATTAAAATGAAATGAAACTAAGAATACAATATAATTAGTTAAAAATATACAATATTAAACACTATTGTTTTTAATTCACTTTAATATTAATTTTATACAACAGTTAAAAATATGTACAGGTACATCTAAAAAAAATAAGAATATCATGGAAAAGTTATTTATTTTTAGTAATTTAATTAAAAAAAGCAAACTTTCTTATATTCTAGATTTATTGAACATAAACTGAAAAATAAAAATTTCAGTATCTCAAAAAATTAGTAAACTCTTTCTCACAGATCAATCAAAAAAGATTTACAAAACAGAAATATCTCCAGAGATCTCCAAAGAAGGTTTAATTATGCACTCAACACCTGGGTGGGGCCTCCAGATCTTGATTTCCAAATTAAATGCTAAATTTACTTTAATCTGAAAACAGGACTTTGGATCACTGAGCAACAGTCCTGTTATTTTTCTCCTTACCCCGGGTGAAATGCTTTTGACATTTTTTCTGGGTCATTAGTGGCTTGATTATAGAAATGTGACAGCTGTAGGCCTTTTCCTGAAGAGGTCTGAGTGTGGTGACTCTTGATGCTGACTCCGGCTTCAGTCCACTCCTTGTGAAGTTCTCCCAAGTTCTTGAATCGTCTTTTCCTGACAATCTTCCCAGGGCTGTGGTCATTCCTGTTGCTTGTAGACTTTTTCCTAACACACTTTTTCCTTCCAGTCAACTTTCTATGAATATATTTTGATACAGCACTCTGTAAACTGCCTGCCCTTTCAGCAATGACCTTCTGTGGCTTACCCTCCTTGTAGAGGGTGTCGCCCTCTGGACAACTGTCAAGTCAGTAGTCTTTCCCATTATTGTGATTTCATGTTCTAAACTCGCCCAAAAGGTACCCAGTATTTATACTCAAAATTAATCAAACTTATTAAGCTCAAAATGGAATATTCAATTTTTTTGAGATACTGAATTTGTAATTTTCCTATGATGTAAGTCATAAAGTCGTAATCAGAATTAAAAATAAATAAATAAATAAATACATTTTTATAATTAAATTACAAAAAATAAAGAACTTTTCCATAATATTCAATTTTGATGCACCTGTATACTAAAGTATGCATAAATTCCCATGACCTGGATTAATTAACTTTTAAAGGGGGGCTGAAATGCTCGTTTTCACTCAATATCCTGTTAATCTTGAGTACCTATAGAGTAGTACTGCATCCTTCATAACTCCAAAAAGTCTTTAGTTTTATTATATTCATAAGAGAAAGATAGTCTGTACCAATTTTTCCCGGAAAAACACGAGTGACTGGAGGCGTGACGTGTGGGCGGAGCTAAAGAATCACGAGCGCGAGTAGGCTTTTGCGTTGAGAGAGTTTGGAAGCTGTGACATTACCGTGAGGAAAAAAACATCCAAAACAAATCATGGCTAACAGTCAGATTCAGCGTATATTTATGATCCAGAATCAGATCCAGAGGCTGAAATTTAACAAGAGCAGCATCAGCAACGACGTCTGTATGTGGTATGTACTGAAACTGTATATATTTGCTTAGCGGTTTTGGAAAATGACTAAGTTCCACTTTATGTCGTCTTTTTTTTTTTTTTTAAGCTGTACATGTGGAAAGTGCAGTTTGATGACAACATCGCATGTTGTTCACTTGATGTGCTTACACGCTGATAGCTAAGTTAACAACACAGAGATATTTGAAGCAGTTTTACTCACCGCCTGCGGTTCCAACACACAATCGTGACCCTTTTTCGTTGGGACTGCATTATCCTTTATAAATAAACGATGTGCAAATCCGGCGTCAAACTGGGCCTTGTTTGTAAAACAAGCATCTTCGAAATGCAGGGAACAAACAAAAACACTTGCACAACTCTGTTGATGCTCTGTAAAAATAAACTTCATCCACTAGTCTCTTAATGCTGTTTTTTTTTTGGCAATCTGTGCAGGGTTGTCTTGCCCTGGCAACCAAAAACACACTTCTTTTGTGACTTTTCGCGACGCTCTCGCTCTGATCAGTGAATGTCTCTCCTCTGCTCCACGGGAGCACGCGCTCTTCCGGCAGAAGTGCCTTAGGACCCATATAAGGAAATTCCACTCCATCTAATTTCACACAGAGCCATACTCGAAAAAAATGTTCCGAAACTTGTGACAAACCGGAAGGAGTATTTTTGGAACAGAAATACTCCTTCAAACGTACAACTTAATTTTTGAAACTTTGTCCATGTTTAGCATGGGAATCCAACTCTTTAACAGTGTAAAAAACTCAGTATGCATGAAATAGCATTTCACCCACCCTTTAAAGTATTGATATCTAATGCATTAATTAGTGAACCTTATTCCAAAGTGTTACCAAGAAATCATATTTTGAGTGATGTTTACAGGCAGTTTAAAAGGGATAGTTCACCCAAAAACTTAAAGAAATTTTACTCTCCTTCAGCCCATCCAAGATGTGGATGATTCATGTAGACAAATTTGGAGAAATGTAGCATTGCATCACTTGCTCACCAATGGATCCTCTGCAGTGAATGGGTGCCATCAGAATGACCAATGTGATTTCCAGTACGTCATTAGAAACAAACAAACACACAACAAACAAACAAACAAAAATATACCATTCATTGTGGTTGAAACAAACTAGCTAGTTAAGACTGTTTCCCGAAAACAGTCACATCTCCATCGTTTGAACCACATTAGTTCAAGAACAAGGGCCATTGTTAATGCCGTCACATGCATGTGGTGCAGGAATAACTATTTAACCAATTAGACATCTCATAAGATGTTGCTTTATTGAACATGACACCTGATGACTAATTAACTATGTTTTGTTCCCTGTTATTTTGCTTTATTTGATGTTGGATTCATCGCGGATTCGAAAACGGCGCATTTAGTTGACAAGCAAATATACATAATTAAAAAGTATTTTTTATTAAGATAGAATGTAATATATAGATTGCACTGCATGTTAGCTTCCCTAATGTTCCCAAGAGCATATTTATTTAATATCCCATATCCCTTGCTAACCACAGGTCGAGAGCTTTGCGACACTGTTTGCGAATGTTCAATTGAACTATGGTATCCGGGAAACACAGAATCGTTGAACTATGTGGGTAACGACAGAACTTGCGACCATAGTTGGCTAACGATGCTTTTGGGAAACGCACCCCAGAACAGTTCTAAATAAATATGTGGGGGGATTTCGATGTGACAGGAAAATGGGATTCATGGGAGGAAGCATTTTTAATGGATTATGGATGGTTTGAAGTTTCGTTCTGACAGCACCCATTCACTGCAGAGGAACCACTGGTGAGCAAGTGATGGAATGTAAAATTTCCCCAAATCTGTTCCCATGAAGTAACTCAGTTTTCACTTGTGGTTGAACTATTCCTTTAACTACATAACTATTTCCTCCAGCAGCAGAATTGTGACTGGCATTCATTCCCAGCTGCCCTCGGTTGGCATCTGTAAGTGCTGCTGACGTTGTTTCCCTCTCACAAGGGCCACCACACCAGATTCCACAGAGAATTGTAGCTTCTGTTGGCAGCGTCTGAAGGGTGGACGTGCCAGCGGAGTCTTTCCTCTAGTGGTGTGGAGTCTGACACACCTGGTGGCGTACAGTGTGTGTATAAGAGTGTGTGGTTGTGAAGTACACCATGTCAACAAGCCATGATGGGCAGCAGAGGCCCACAGACACCTACTGAGAGCTCTGAAATGCCTCCAAACCGGAATACAAAGGCTAAGAAATAACCAAAGCATCATTTCCTCTCTGCTGCTGCTGCACAAAGCTTCCTCTGCCTCATGACTAAGACTGATTCTAGATATTTGTTAGAGAAAAAATATTTGTCGAAAAATAAATATATATATATTTTTTTTTTTCAAAATCTGTATGACTTACTTTCGTCTGTGGAACAAAAAGGAGAAGTTTAGCAGAATATTTGCGTTGCTTTATTTCCAAACAACAAAAGTGTTTACAGAGAATCATCAAAAAGGGAAAAAAACATATCTATATGCTCTACAAGTGTTCTTCTTATGCCACTGTGGTTAGTGGATTTCCTAAGTTACTAGCCACTCAGCATTTTCACTGGCCACAATTTTGTTGTCAGAAAATATGTTTTATGTCATTAAAGTTGACTATGGTGTGCTAAAATGTACTTGCACTAGAACCTTACAACCCTTTTAAGTGTAAATTACTGCTGTACACACCCAAATCAAGACCTCATGAATTGTAAAACACTGACACAAATCATCAAATATTTAGGTCTAATAAAGTTGTGTGTAAAGTTCCCTTTTTATGAAAACATGCAGTCTAAGACATAAAAAGAGTAGCTTCTTATTGCATATAATAAATGTGGTGGAGGGATGCATAACATTAATTCAAAAGAGAAAAACAACAAACAAAACAAAAAAAACTAGAAAGAGAAACACTGTTTAAATATTTATTAACAACAGCAGTATGTACTGTAATGCAGAGTAGAAAAAATGTCTTCTAGAAACAAACAGCATAGAAGAACACATTCATTTTGTCTTTCAGCTTTTCACCACCGTACATCCTACAGTCAGAGCAGTTCATTATTCTCTTTGCTGATCATATACCAGCCATTCTCAACCTGACTTCCATTTTCTTCTCTTTGTTTCCATATTTACACAGGGTATCTGAAGGTTATTTTAAATACATTTTTAAGAGCTACACAAATAACAAAGAATACTGTATGAGCAGAGTAGGCTAATATATTAAAATGGAAAATTACATGATTTACATTTCAGACAAAGGTTTTCACAAAAACAAAAAGTTTTATAAAATGCTAAAATATAGCAGTTTGCCAGTAACGGCTGTATAAAAAGCAGATCTGCTTTCATCCCTGCTGACAAACAAACAAACAAACAAACCAGACTAAGCTGGTTGGCTGGTTTTAGCTAGTTTAAGCTGGGCTCCAAGCCTGGCCAAGCTGGTTTTATCTGGTTAGTTAGCTGCTTTCCAGCCTGACCAGCTAAAGAAGTGTTCAAAAACACTCTAAAACCATCAATGAACAGGTTTTAGTCCAGTTGTATTTTTTTTCAGCAGGGATAAACACTACTTTATGAGGCATTTAAGGTTTTATATGGCCTTAAATTTGATGTCACTAAATTAGGACTTTTTAAGGCCACACTGAAACCCTGATTAAACCCTCCAAAGTGGCTTGTGGGAATTATTGTTTTACACGCCATTACTGAAGTCATTACTCACGCCGTTACATTGTGAGAACATTCCCTGTTAGCTGGGATTGCAACATGTTTGATATCATTGAGGCCAGGCACAGTTTACATTTTTGTACTTGGCAGATGTATTTCTTTGAAGCAATGTATGTTTCTTTCAAGGTGTGCATTTGATCAGTTCATGAATTCCCTGGGAAATTATATATTATATCAATCAATCAATCACCTTTATTTATATAGTGCTTTAAACAAAATACATTGCGCCAAAGCACTGAACAACATTCATTTGGAAAACAGTGTCTCAATAATGCAAAATGATAGTTAAAGGCAGTTCATCATTGAATTCATTGATGTCATCTCTGTTCAGTTGAAATAGTGTCTGTTTTAATTTGCAATCAAGTCAACGATATCGCTGTAGATGAAGTGACCCCAACTAAGCAAGCCAGAGGCGACAGCGGCAAGGAACCGAAACTCCATCGGTGACAGAATGGAGAAAAAAACCTTGGGAGAAACCAGGCTCAGTTGGGGGGCCAGTTCTCCTCTGACCAGACGAAACCAGTAGTTCAATTCCAGGCTGCAGCAAAGTCAGATTGTGCAGAAGAATCATCTGTTTCCTGTGGTCTTGTCCTGGTGCTCCTCTGAGACAAGGTCTTTACAGGGGATCTGTATCTGGGGCTCTAGTTGTCCTGGTCTCCGCTGTCTTTCAGGTCAGTAGAGGTCCTTTCTAGGTGCTGATCCACCATCTGGTCTGGATACGTACTGGATCCGGGTGACTGCAGTGACCCTCTGATCTGGACACAGACTGGATCTGGTGGCCACGGTGACCTCGGAACAAGAGAGAAACAGACAAATATTAGCGTAGATGCCATTCTTCTAATGATGTAGAAAGTACGGTGTTATGTGAAGTGTTCCGGTTCCAGTTTACCTAATTAATGCAGCCTAAAAATCCTTTAACGGATTTGGATATTAAAAGCATATTAGTATGTTATGTGTATGCCAGGTTAAAGAGATGGGTCTTTAATCTAGATTTAAACTGCAAGAGTGTGTCTGCCTCCCGAACAATGTTAGGTAGGTTATTCCAGAGTTTAGGCGCCAAATAGGAAAAGGATCTGCCGCCCGCAGTTGATTTTGATATTCTAGGTATTATCAAATTGCCTGAGTTTTGAGAACGTAGCGGACGTAGAGGAGTATAATGTAAAAGGAGCTCATTCAAATACTGAGGTGCTAAACCATTCAGGGCTTTATAAGTAATAAGCAATATTTTAAAATCTATACGATGTTTGATAGGGAGCCAGTGCAGTGTGGACAGGACCGGGCTAATATGGTCATACTTCCTGGTTCTAGTAAGAACTCTTGCTGCTGCATTTTGGACTAGCTGTAGTTTGTTTACCAAGCGTGCAGAACAACCACCCAATAAAGCATTACAGTAGTCTAACCTTGAAGTCATAAATGCATGGATTAACATTTCTGCATTTGACATTGAGAGCATAGGCCGTAATTTAGATATATTTTTGAGATGGAAAAATGCAGTTTTACAAATGCTAGAAACGTGGCTTTCTAAGGAAAGATTGCGATCAAGTAGCACACCTAGGTTCCTAACTGATGACGAAGAATTGACAGAGCAACCATCAAGTCTTAGACAGTGTTCTAGGTTATTACAAGTAGAGTTTTTAGGCCCTATGATTAACACCTCTGTTTTTTCTGAATTTAGCAGTAAGAAATTACTCGTCATCCAATTTTTTATATCGACTATGGATTCCATTAGTTTTTCAAATTGGTGTGTTTCACCGGGCTGCGAGGAAATATAGAGCTGCGTATCATCAGCATAACAGTGAAAGCTAACACCATGTTTCCTGATGATATCTCCCAAGGGTAACATATAAAGCGTGAAGAGTAGCGGCCCTAGAACTGAGCCTTGAGGTACTCCATACTGCACTTGTGATCGATATGATACATCTTCATTCACTGCTACGAACTGATGGCGGTCATATAAGTACGATTTAAACCATGCTAATGCACTTCCACTGATGCCAACAAAGTGTTCAAGTCTATGCAAAAGAATGTTGTGGTCAATTGTGTCAAACGCAGCACTAAGATCCAATAAAACTAATAGAGAGATACACCCACGATCAGATGATAAGAGCAGATCATTTGTAACTCTAAGGAGAGCAGTTTCAGTACTATGATACGGTCTAAATCCTGACTGGAAATCCTCACATATACCATTTTTCTCTAAGAAGGAATATAATTGTGAGGATACCACCTTTTCTAGTATCTTGGACAGAAAAGGGAGATTCGAGATTGGTCTATAATTAACTAGTTCTCTGGGGTCAAGTTGTGGCTTTTTTATGAGAGGCTTAATAACAGCCAGTTTGAAGGTTTTGGGGACATGTCCTAATAACAATGAGGAATTAATAATAGTCAGAAGAGGACCTATGACTTCTGGAAGCACCTCTTTTAAGAGCTTAGATGGTATAGGGTCTAACATACATGTTGTAAGTTTAGATGATTTAAAAAGTTTATACAATTCTTCCTCTCCTATAGTAGAGAATGAGTGGAACTGTTCCTCAGGGGGTCTATAGTGCACTGTCTGAAGCGAAACTGTAGCTGACGGCTGAATGGTTGCAATTTTATCTCTAATAGTATCGATTTTAGAAGTAAAGTAGTTCATAAAGCTTTGACCAGTGGCTCCAGGACATCAGCAGCCATTCGGCACTCATGAACCCACTGAGAGCAGCCTTACCTCAGTCAGAGCAATAGTTTTGGCAGAGTCCAAAATATCCTCACATTATATTTTATGAAACTCCATTTGTATAAAACATTTTGAAGATTAGCCGATAGGCTCTTGATTTATTAATTGATAAGCTGTTTCCTCAAAAAAGCTGTTAATTCAGCGTAGTGAAGCCTCTTCTCCAATGACATCCATTGGAAAAAAAATGGCCTCTGGTCTCCTTTACCACGTACTGCCAAACCCAAAGCATTAGCATTAGCCATAAAAACATGTTTAGCTAAAGGTTGCAGGCTTGCCTTGACTTTACTGATTAGCTATTTGCTCTTTTACTCAGAAGACAGGACTTGTTGATAGAGCGGCCATATTGAGTGTCGCAATTTTCCCCCATTCAAAGCTGAGTGAAACATCTTAGGATAATTGAAAGTAAAGTACACAAACATCATTAAGATGCTTGTGTTTCTGAATAAATGAATCCGCTATTCATTTACAAATGTTTTGATTTACAGGTCAGAAACTATGGCTTACATGAATAAAAATCACAAACATGACACTTGTAAATTAAATAATTCATTATTTAATATATACAGATTTATCCATTAATATATATATATATTTTTTTATTCAAACAGATTATGAAAACCTAAATACAATGAGACTTGTTTTAAATATCATTATTTTGTGCATTTGGTGTAACAGAATATGTTGACATGCTTTAAAGTTAAAAAAGAAAACATTAATTTTCAAAAATTGTACATCATTGTAGGTCCTCTATGCCCTGCCTCTCTCAAACGTATCATTTTCAAAGCCCCTCCTTCCAACAAGCACAGTCTGCTCTGATCAGAATCAGAATCAGAATCAGAATGAGTTTTATTGCCAGGTATGTTTACACATACGAGGAATTTGTTTTCGTGACAGAAGCTCCGCAGTACAACAGAATGACAGCGACAGAACATAAAACACATAATAAAAGAATAAAAAATACAAATAGACAGTGAATGACAATATACAAATGATTGGCCAGCTTACCCAGTGCATTGTGATTGGCCAAACACCACAACATGTTGGAAATCTAACCCCCTTTCCATAATTGCAAGCTTCAGCTTTCAGAGTAAATATCATGACAGTTAATAATGTAGTTATTTTTTACCATCAGTTCAAGCCCGAAAGGACAACAGAGTCGCGTGACAGACACAGTGATAATGCAGTACACAAGCCACAGTTAAGACAGCTGATGTGCTATGATTTCTGACAGGCTGTTCACTCTGCTGTGATGAGACCCTGTTTCCCTCACACACACACACACACACACACACACACACACACACACACGTTACTCTGCGCTGCTCAAAAGTCCACATTTGAAGAGTCAATAGCAAACACTTAAACTATTAGGAAAACATACTTACAGTCGCTGATTCAGAATTATTGCTAGATTGTCATAGCAAAGTCAGAATTTACCTTTTTTTTCTTTCTTTTTTTCTTTTTTTATAAATACCCTTTGTGCTCAGCCAGCCTTGTACTCTAGGTTCACAAATGTGTCCATAAAATGTGTTACATCTGGGTTGTGTTGTTCTGTTGTAAACAAATCTTAACCAAACTAGGCCTTCTTCCTTTGCGTGAGCATTTGAGCGGCATTACACAAATATTTCCACATGGTGATGTAGACATGTGAGGGCGTGTTTGAATGAGCCACTTTAACCTGGGCCGAATCAGCCTTCTCTTTTAAATGCACAAAAAGCTACATAACACAGACAATGAAAAATAGAAACTGCATCATATGACCCCGTTAATCATTTTTATTAGTTCTAACAAAAAAGCTTTTGCTCAAAAATGTTATATGTTTATAATTCTGCAAGTATAGTAGTTTTTTTTAAGTTAGGTATTTATAAAATACAATGATTATTTATTTATTTATTAAAATGTTTTATAGCATATAAGACATATAACCATTTTTATGGCTGGTACATTAGTTCACCTGCCCTTTTGAGCCTTTATACTGCTTGCACACACTATGTACTGTACACACAGTGGGTGTATGAATGTGTACAGACAGAGTAAATACTGTACAGTTTGTTCAGGAGTATGAGAGAGAGTTCATGTGTGATTTTTACATGTGATTTTATAAGACAAACATTTGTACATGTAGTCCTTCTTTCTGTTCATAATCATCCATGTTTGGTCTAATGTCTCCTGCAGTGATTTCTAACATATATGATCATGTTTGTAGTGTTCTCATGCGTCTCCACCACCGTCTGTCTGGGGCATTTCACACGTCTGGTGTTTCAGCTGCTATATGTTGACAGTTCACTGAAAACCTCTTGAGATATTCTGGATGCTCTGAATCCATCCGTCTGCACTCCCACTGTCCTAAATCCTTATGATCCATGCCAGCGTTGGGTAGCAACAGTCTGTGATCAGATCCGGCCTCGGCCGAGAAACTCTGCAGGATAAAGAATTTGTTTTTGACACAAGAGGAACTGATATATGACTGATATATTGAATATTATTTTGTTCAAGCAAACTGTTGATTTCAGGGATTTTCAGGATCTGAGATGTTAGAGGAACGGAACAGTATTATTTAATCCCATACAGCAAATAATCTATATTTTCAATAATATATTTAAATATAATGCAAAATATTAAAAAGGCCCAAAATATATTTGCTAAAATATATTTAAAAATCACTTCATACATTTCAATCCAAGAAAATGCATTAATTTAAAGTTAATTATAATTAACTAAAACTAAAACCATAAAATATTTAAAAAAAACTTAATAATAAAAATAAATGTTAACAATAAAATAAAATATAAAAAACTTAAAATTGTTTTATTTCACCTAATTGATAAGGCAAGATTTCTTATTTTACTCATTTAGTTTAACTTGACTAACATAATTAAAACTTAACCTGTTATATTACGGTTTATTTAAGTTTTGGTGTTAATTATTTAGTGTGTGTGTGTGTGTATATAAACACACACACAGACACAAATGACATAAAACAAAATTACTAAATATTTAACTAAATTTAACATGAAAACAGAAAAAAAAAAATCTCAGCTACACTAAAAATAACACTGAATATGAGAAATATCCTAAGACATCTGATTTCGGGGATCCAAACAGGCCAGCATTGTCATGACTGAACCCCTTCACTCAGATCAGTACTGATGTTCCTCTCATCACTGAGCAACTTATGAGAACAGATCCCAGATCAGCAGCCCAAGGCCATATGTTTGCCATGTAAATCAGAACCAGGTGACAGAAACTCGCAGCATTGTAGAATCAAATATCCAGAGTCGTCTGCTCTTCCCGCTCGTCTTCCTGTCTGTCTGCATCGACATGTTTACTCAGAACCTTTGCCAAACGCGAGAGGCGTCAGGATATCAGCGTTCCTGTGTGTTTATCTACGTTTGCATGTGAGTTGATGTTCTGGACTGACCTGTGAGCACCCGGCACCTTATAACTTTTCGGATCATTTCTCAGTGCAAAAAGCCTTTCTTTTTCCAGTAAATGCATCGAAACATTGATTATGATTAGAAGACCATTTGCAGAAAATGTAGTAAGGGATTTTTTCTTCAGTTTTTGCATTTTTATTTATTTGTTTGTTTGTTTTTGAGCTGAGATGATATTAAGTTCCATTTTGTGCTGTGACATATATCCAGCGTCTGATGTATGGATTACTGAAAATAAATAAATTAATTAATATGTAGAACAAGAGCTTGGTTTCAGTCCTTTTAGTATTATTTATATAATTTATAGTTTTTGTTAATATTTGGAATTAGATTTAAATTATACTTTTTTGTTTTGTTCTAATTTTAGTTTAATTTATTTCAATTAAATCATAAAAAAAATGTATTTTCATTATGCATTGTATTTTTTTCAAGTCCTGCATATGTCAGACATGATAATTTGATTAAACATTTCTGGGTCAAAACATTGATTAAAAATGAAATATGCATGATTGTTCAAAATAAAACCTACAGCATGCATTTAGAAAATTATTGCATTTACATTGCCGAATTTACTCATTAATCCAACAAAACTGGTTTGTGTTTAACATAAGAAAAATAAGTGTCAATGCAAAAAGGAATTTGTTGTTGTTGTTTTGTTTTTGTTGTGCTGCATGCATCTCTCAAAGTGATCTGTAGTTGAAATTTTCCCTCAATATTTCCCTCTTTTTCCAGCTCGTCCTTTGGACGAAGTATTTCCCTCAAAATAAGAATATATTTAAACAAAATAAAGTTTCCCGAAATATGTAATCCCCAGACAAGAATTCCTCAGAATTCAAGTTGCTCTATTAATTACTGTGGAAACTCAACATGCTTTTTAAAAGTTCTCAAGAAAATGTGTGTTGTTTTTTATGTGAAAAACATCCTTGTAACCATCCAGATGTTTCAAACATCACGGCTGTGGGTTTTGCACAATGCAAACACTCACAGTCACTGCTGAACATGTATAAATCTACTAAGAATAAGACAAAAGAGCGAAAACTGTAAGAATGATCAGTCATCGGTCATTTCTGTACTCGTTAGGAGTATGTGAACGTGAGCTGTAGATGCGTGAGCTCAGGCTCTCTCCTGATTACACATTACAAATGTGCTCCGCTGAGGTCATGAGCTAAACTCGTTCTCAAGCTGTTTACTGTGCCGTTTTTATAAATGTGATCGTGTGTAGAGCAGCTTTCAGTCCAGGCTGTTTCCATGCACTCGCACTGAACCAGCAAACATCAGCCAGTCCGATTTGTGTGTCTGTCTGTGAGTCAGTGTTAATTGTTTTCATTAATTAAATCAGACCTAAAAATATACAAATGGAAGTTCGGTCAAGTATAAATAGTAGAAAATTAATGAGATTTTCAGATTAGTGACATCAGGTCAGAAGACATTCTAAAAGCCAGGTATAAATAATATTTGGCAATGCTTAATAATCAGTTCACATTTCCAGAATCTGTAAAGTTTTCCACAGATTTGGGATGTCTTCGATCCATTATTATTGTAAATGTATTAAATATTAGACCTAATTTGATCATGCTTTCATCTTGCAATTGTGAAAGCAGTGTAATATACTACTGTTTCCCTAATGTAATCAAATCTATTTTCATCTAATCTAATCTAACAAACAGTGTTGAATATTATGACTATTGTCAGCTCTGTCATGAGTTGTATTGCATAAAAGCATCTGCTAAATTAATAAATGTAAACATAATTTATTTATTTATTTACATTTTTTATTTTTTATTTTTGAACCGGGATAAAAAATAAAATAATAATCTTGTTAATTTAAAAATTAATTGAAATAAATCTGAAATAAAATATAACAAAAAAAATGTATATTGCTTAGGAAAATAACTAAATAAAATTTAAATTTAAGCACTAAAATTAATCATTTTAATTATTTTGTACAAAATGTATTAATTAGAGGCCAAGCCCTGAAGGGGTGTAGCCCCTATTGCTTTTGTATTATTATTATTATTATTATTATTATTATTATTATTATTATTATTATTATTATTATTATTATTATTACAGTGGCAGCCAACTTCCAACCAACTTGCAGTGGTGGTCCTGAATAGTGAGCTGAACTTTTGGGTCTCTAGGGCCATATAGCTCCACCACCAGTTCAAAATTTCCCTTTTCAAACAATTATATATTTTCAACACTTTGCTCTATGGAATTAAGTTAATCTGATCACTCTCCTCATGATGAACACATTCAACAGCTTACATGAAGACTTCGCCCATTACATTACATTTTGAAAAGTACAGTGTTCTGTTATTTTCGCTACTCCTCCTTGAAAATTTGTCCAGAATTTTGATATTCAGCTTTAATTAAAGATTATTTCAAACAACAGTCAAGCGAAATTAATCTTGGTATGCTTCATCAACACCGTGATGTAAGGGTCCATGCCAAATTTGGCAACAGGGCCACCAATGGAATATGAAATACAAAAAATATTGAATTATATTTCCATTACTCCTCCTACAAAGTTTGTCCAGTTTTGTTGAAAATCTGATTAAATGATCTTTGGAACGAGTTGCACAGAAATGACTGAACAGATTTTCGATATTTGCTACCATTCATGAGAAATTCCTCATCAAAGTATACCATGCTTGGTTTTTTTTTTGTGTTTTTGTTTTTACTAATGCTAGCTAGCTTAGCATGCTAACCAGTTGCCATTTTATTTCTTGATTTCATTTTAGTAACTGTAGTACAATTAACATAAAATAATTAATAGGTTAATAAGTTAAAATAATAAGTTAAATCTAAATAGTAAAAACTACAAAAGCTAATAACACAATTAGTAAAAAATTAAACTAAAAGCGAAAATGAAAATATAAAAATAAAAAGCTAATTTAAGAATATGAATAAAAACTAAACTAAATAATTAATACTAAAGTAACGCTGTTTGTGATGGTGTGGATGTAGGCAGGTGTGAGCAATGGGTCTGATGTCCCGTGTTGTTGCTGATGTGTGCAGGATCTGTGCGGTCATCACTCATGTGACACTCTGGGCATGGCTGACGTGGGAACCGTGTGTACACCAGAGAGGAGCTGTGCCATCATTGAGGATGACGGGCTGCACGCAGCTTTTACAGTGGCACATGAGATTGGTAAACACACACGCATGCATGAACATCTATGTGCACTCTAATGCAAGCTGATGACATCACTTCCTGTGTGCAGGGCATCTGCTGGGTCTGTCACATGACGACTCCAAGTTTTGCGAGGAGCAATTCGGCTCCACTGAAGACAAACGGCTAATGTCGTCCATCCTGACCTCCATCGACGCATCCAAACCCTGGAGCCGCTGCACGTCCGCCACCATCACAGACTTCTTCGATGATGGCAATGGTGAGAAACAATCATGTTTGAACATTGCTGCTCAAAATGACTGAGTTTGATGTTGCTTTTCTCAAACATATTGCAACATTTGGTAATGATTATAAGGCTAATTTCAAATTAGATTCAAAACTGAATCATGACATTTCTAACCAATATTAAAAAAATAAATACAAAACTCTGAACATTTACAAGAAGATGTCTTTGAGAATGTCTAAATATAAATCCGAATCCACAGCTTCCAAAATGTAAATCTAAAAACAACTAAAATATATAAGCCTTTTTCAATTCAATTCAATTCAAGTTTATTTGTATAGCGCTTTTTACAATAGAAATCGTTACAAAGCAACTTTACAGAAAATTATGTTTCTACAATATTTAGTAGTAGCTAGTAGTTTGTGCACATTTGACAGGATCTTTAGAAAAAATGAATACAAGACGTAGTCAGCTAGACGACATTATTAATATTATTAATTAACAATTATTATATGATGCAGTCACAAAAATATAGTACAATGTCTTCACCGAAAATATATATTTTATATATAAGTTATATTTCAGGTGTCCGGTGACTTCTGACCACGAACACACAAAGTGTGACTCCCAAATGACAATACCAGGGGGTTAAAAATAAAGACATCTGCACACATATGTTATTAGTAAGCAGCTTTTGACAATGTTTTTGATCTAAAATAGTAATAAAAAAGAAAAAGAAAAAGAAAGTAATAGTTTTATTCATCAAGGCTGCATTAAATTTATTAAAAGTTATGTTAAAGGCATTTATAATGTTAGAAAATTTTCAGTTTCAAATGAATGCTGTTCTTTTTAACTTTCTATTCATCAAACAGTCCTGAAAAATAGGATTTGGGAATCATGGCCCAAAATATGAAGCCGCACGATCAGCACTGATAATAATCAGAAATGTTTCTTGAAGAGCATTTCAGAATATTAGTCTGATTTCTGAAGGATCATGTGATAATTATGCTGAAAATTCGGCTTTGATCACAGGAATAAATTAGATTTTACGATACATTAACAAAGAAAACAACTAATTTGAATTGTAATAATATTTCACTTTTTTTTTACTATATCTTGATCAAATAAATGCTGTCTTGGTAAGCAGAAAAGACTTCTTTCAAAACATAAAACATAAAAAAACGATTTGTCCATAATCATCCTGACATATGTCTCTTGTGGTTTGTGTGTGTAGCTGAGTGTCTGTTGGACACTCCTCGTCTGCCTCTCCTGGGTCCAGAGGAGTTGCCTGGTCAAAGTTATGATGCGGTTCAGCAATGCCATTTGGCCTTCGGGCCGGAGTACACTGTTTGTCCCGGGATGGATGTGTGCGCTCGTCTGTGGTGTGCCATCATCAGGAAGGGACAGATGGTGTGTCTGACCAAGAAACTGCCAGCTGTGGAAGGAACACCGTGTGGGAAGGGACGGATCTGTCTTCAGGGGAAATGTATGGACAAAACCCGAAAGAGACACTACTCGGTAAGAGCAGAGATTAAGATTGATGTCAAATTAACAAATGTCTTGTTCGTCTTCATAATCTTTCATCTTAATGCCTTATACATTTCTATTTCATTTCGATGTCATGGGTTCCGCATATTTATCATCTTTTGAAAAATCAAGTCTCACAATATATATTGTTGAATAACCTTTTTCACTTTGAATAAGGTCACATTATGTTAGTAAAACAAATTGCAAATTGCATTTCATGTTTACTTGTTGAATTTCCATGCTGTTTTACATTGATCAGTGTTGATTTTGAGCTGCTCCAGTGTTATTTTAGTATTGGTTATATACTATTGTAGTTTTTATTAATAACTCAAATTAGCTTTTATTTTTATGTAATACATTTAAATATTGTTGTAAAAAGAAAATTTCATTTTGTTGTGTGCTTACTGCTTTTGTCATTTTTATCACTTTTTAATATATATTAATAAATAGTTTTTATTTATTTTTATTTCAGTTTTAGGTTTGTATCTATTCTTATATACATAATATCTGGAATCAATTAATATTTTGCAAATATTTTATAATCAGGTCTTATTTTCATTTTAGTTAGAGTTTTTATGTACTTCGGCATTTTTTTTTTTTGATTTTGTATTTAAAAAATATTTAATATATATAAACATACAATAATAAACCTTTGTTTTTTATCAAAAGTAAATCATAAGACCACATAAAATATAAAAAGGTGAAACAATTTATCCAGTTTAACATAATAAATGAACACTAATAAAATAAATTAACAAACTGACTCCAATATTTTTTTCCACATCATGCTAAAGTTTTACAGACTATGAGCCATTCACACTTCCCATAAAGGATTGATTATGGTTCTTTTGTATTCCAAATATGATACTGAACTGCTGCTAAACATTATTCTTTTGTCTATAATATTCTGACCATTGGTGCCCCTCTCACACCTAGATTGCCTACACTTCATCATTTCATCATTGTTGTGTTGTGGGGATACACACGGCCGTCATGAGTCATGTTTACATTAATCTGCACCCCGCCTCCAGCAGCGCGGGGGTGTCGTAATGTTACCGTCGCTCAGCCTTTTCGAACTTCTTTTTGCCCCCAAACGAAGAACGGAAACAAACTTTGTTTGAAGTATACCAGGGCCTTAATGTTTCAATGAACCATTCATAAAGAACCATTTACTTCACTCCTAAATGAATCAGCCATTTGAACGAATCAAACGAATGAATAAATGACTTATTCATTAAGACATTTACCACCACCTACATGCAGTTTTAGTTTATTATTTAGAGTATCATTTCATTAAAGAAATAATTTAGTATTTTCATAGTAATAATAATAAAAATAAGAAAATAAATTATTAAAGTTGTAGTTCACCCAACCAAAAATCATAATTTTGTAAGGATGCTAGATGACCAAGGACATTAGAGATATTTGTCCTGTTGAGCCTTTAAACAACTTGCTCTCATTTGTCCATTTGAATGGCACCCATTTTCTTACCGCATCTGGTTTGCAGTGTTTCTCTGAGCTTCACCGAATTGATATTTCTCACCGCTGTCTCCTTCACATAGCAAAACATAAAATCTGTGTTTCAAATGAGTTTCTTCGGTCCATTTCTGCAGTGCTCCACAATGTTTTCCAGTGAAGAGCGTCTCAGTGGGTCTTCTACGTCTCTCATCATTTGCTCCAACTCTCCTGCACTTCTTCAAACACATCCATGAACCTCTCTCTCTTCTGCTTTCTCTCTCACTTCATCATATTGATTCCTCTTCAGCATTTCAATACGTTCACCTTTAGAATAACATCTACATAGTGTTCACTAGTGCCCTGGGTCTGTAAGATTTTTGAATTATTTAAGTCTCTTCTGCTCACCAAGGCTGCATTTATTTGATCAAAACTGCATTAAAAATGTTATATATATATATATATATATATATATATATATATATATATATATATATATATATATGAAATATTATTACAATTTCAAATGAGTGCCTTCTATGTGCATATATTGCAGAATGTAATGTATTTCTGTGATCAAAGCTGAAAATAAATAAAAATCATTTTAACATTATAAATGGCTTTATTGTCACTTTACGTCAAAAAATATTGTGTTTATGGAAACATTAGGGGAATATTCAGTTTTATTGCCAGCATTAGACCAGATAACTTTGAATGAACATTCTATTAACATTACATAACTTTGAGAGAATCTTTCCAGAATGTTCCCTGTCAGCAGCTCAGACCGTCAGACATGTGAACCTAAAGCAGAGCACTTCTCTTAACAATATTGTCCTCCTGTGTCTAACTGTTCTGACCAAACTAGATTAGTATCAAACACATTTAAGTGCAGGAATTTCCCATCCTCTCGTCTAGCAGGGTATTTTAATCGGCGTCTCCGAGGTCATTAAGTATTTTAGAGACTTGTTTTAGTCCCGATGAAGAATGTTCCTCTTGTTTGAGCCCTCTACATGCATACACACCCTTCCTCTCTCTGAATGTCTAGCGTTCAGGTCTCAAACTCATTTTGGCTCTGAGCTTGTTTATTACGGGCCGGTGAATGATGTGCACACGTCTTCACATAAAACACGTGATTTTTTTTCAACGGTTTAGCCCATTCATGTCAGTGAATTCCTCAGACATGATTCAGTGTGTTTTCAGTCTGCTCTTCTGATCTTATCTTCTGATTAATTTCCTCTGATAATCTTTCTGATTATCTCTGTCATGTCACAGACATCGAATCATGGCAGCTGGAGCTCCTGGGGTCCATGGGGTTCCTGTTCTCGCACGTGTGGCGGTGGGGTCCAGTTTGCACATCGTCTCTGTAATAACCCTCCACCCCGAAACAACGGCCGCTTCTGCACCGGGAAGAGAGCCGTCTACCGGTCTTGCAATGTCACGCCGTGCCCTTCAGCCAGTGAGTGCTTTTACTTAACAGTGCTTTTATCATTAAAGGGGTCATATGATGTGATTTAAAATTGTATTTTCTCTTTGGAGTGTTACAAGCTCTTGGTGCATAAAGAAGATCTGTGAAGTTGCAAAGACTGAAGTCTCAAATACAAAGAGATATTCTTTTCAAAGTTAAGACTCTGCCACAACCCATGAAAGACTCATTCAAACACACACCCACATCTCTATGTCACTATGTGGAAATATTTGCGTAATGCCGCCACAGTGTTCCCACAAAAAAAGAAGGTGTGGTTTCAGTAAACACAGTTAGGGTTGAAGCAGCCGTGTTAGGGAGATGCTCTGTGTATCTATGCGAAAGCAAAAGCACTTTATTTGGCCTTCCGAAAGTAGATGCATTTAGGAATCTTTAAGATTAGTTACAACAGAACAGCAAAACATCTTATGGATGACGATTTCATGAACCTAGGATAGGAGGTAATTCTGACTTTTCTATAGCCCCTTTCACACTGCCAATCCGGCAAATACACGGGTAAAGTGTTCCGGTAATTGTTCCCGGGTCGCTAGACGGTAAAAGACGGTAAAAGAGTCGCGCGATAACGTGCGTCATCACTTCGACACAGCATTAGATCTGCTTTCTGTTCACACAGCGCTCGTTCCGGGTTGAACCCGGCAATGTTTCTAGGTCCCCGACCCGGGTTTAATGCCGGAATCAATCGCGGGACATGTTTGCTTTCACACAGAAGGCGACCCGTCAATGTTCCGGCTATTTGCCGATTCCGACGTGCAGTGTGAAAGGGGCTTATGACAATCTGGCACTTCTGAATTGGCTACTGTAAGTATGTTTTATTATTAGTTTAAGTATTTGCTATTGACTGTTCAAACACGGAGTTTTGCGCACCGCGCGTCTGTGTGTGTGTGTGCTCGTGTGCATGTGTGAGATAGAGAGAGAGAGACGGTCACACAGTGGAGTCAGCCGTCCATGACTTATCATATGACCCCTTTAATGAAAATGAGAAACATTCAAATAAAAGCTGATTCATTATATAAAAAAATAATATAACTGTATATAAATAATACTGAAATAACTCTGTTTACTGACTTAAGCTCAGTATTAATGACAGTAGTGCCATTTAATTAAGAAATACATTTTACATAATAATAATAATAGTAATCATAGCAAAAACAACAACAATTTTTTTTTAATAATAACTCTTGTGCAATAATTACAATTAATTCCCTCCTGAAACTTGCCTTAAGCTGGTTTTCTGGTCTTACCGGGTCCATCTTAGTTTTTAAGCTAACGATTTAAACATATTTTATGTCAGATACACAAAAGACTTAATATTTTTATTAAATACTATATTTACAGCAATAATATGCATTAGCTCAGTCTGTGTTTGCTTATGCATGGGTATTCCAGATGGGTGTTTCATGTTTTTATGTTTAAAAATGAAGAGATGCAGGACAGGGGAGTAAAAAAAAAGGTTAAAAGTTCAACTGTGTGTGTTTTATTCCACTTCATGTGCTAGACGAGCAGTGGATTGCAAAAGCACATTCTGTGTGAATGGCCTCTTATGAAGTTCATCTTTAGTTCAAAGCTTTAGATAGTAAGGGATTTACAGTAAACAGATTTCATTGTTTTCACAACATATCCTACAAGCCCTTCATATAGTTGTATATATTTGCTCATATTTTCTTGATTCTTTGTTAGGTAAGAGTTTCCGTCAAGAACAGTGTGAGGTGCGTAACGGCCCTCAGACGGATCCCAAAGGAGTGAAGACCTTTGTGGAATGGGTTCCAAAATTTGCCGGTGTGCTTCCCAAAGACATGTGCAAACTTACCTGCAGAGCCAAAGGGACAGGATACTATGTAGTGTTCTCACAACGGGTGAGTAAGTCATGGACAACAGAAGCTTCATTTATGAGCACTTAAACAAGGACTGCGAGGGTACCATTTTTGTTTACTGGAATGATTTCCATTTTTTGTACATGATATTCTGGTAATTCCATTAGATTTTTAAAGTGGTAGGTTTCACATCGGACTTCAAATCCATTCAGATATCTTCTGTGTCAGCCGTGCCACAAGGATCTGCTGTTTTCTTTCAAATCAAAGCATAAATACTTGTAGAAACAGCATATTCTTGTTGATCTGTAAATATATTAAATAAAGTATTTGAAAAAGGCTTTTTACTTGTAGTAATAAATGAATACCAAACAGGAGGTTATGTTAGGTTTGTGTGGTTTTCCTGCAGGTGGTTGATGGGACGGAATGCCGTCCATACAGCAGTTCGGTGTGTGTGAAGGGGAAGTGTGTTCGCACCGGCTGCGACAGTATCATCGGCTCTAAACTCCAGTATGACAAGTGTGGCATCTGCGGTGGCGATGGCAACAGCTGTATCAAAGTGGCTGGAAACTTCACCAAGAAGAGGTTAGAAAACACAAATGGGCCCACTTCTGTTGTTTTTAACCAAATCCTAACAAAGGGTTCATCATCGGAGGGAGATTTTTGGATGTTTGGTCAGGTTTATGTCACTTCTGGGAACAAATATCTTCTAAGTTGTTTATAAACACACACACTCAGACACAAGTCGTCTGGAAATCTGACACTCTCGAGCTTGAAATATGCGAAACTGAAAGTTTAAAAGGGTCATGAACTGGCTTTTTAAAATTATTTTATACTGTTGTCGGAGGTCATGTTATGACGTTCGCATGGTTTTTGCATTCAAAAAGATCTAAATCAATAAGTAATAGGCTATTTTCTACCCTGGTTTTGAGGCTGGCTTGAGAAAGGCTCGTTTTTTATTGGTGTGCCACATTGAAGACTTGGAAGTTAACGCCCACTGCTATGATTGGATAATAGTTTTACATGGTAAACTTTGTCCTTCATATTTGGAGCCTTCTGTGACTCTGGTTAGACACGTACACATAATCAGGACATATCAAAGCGATCTCTATTAAAGCAATAGTGACACATAGTTCAAATATTTTTTATTCATACAAATGTGCTGCGCCATTCCTGTCTGATTCAATATAGATGGCACAGCATTGACTTTTAATGTCATTCTCTCTGCAAATTCAGCGTTGGCCTGTGTCTTGTTTACAAAGTAATCTGCGGTGAAATGAAGCAAATGCTTAATGTTTTACCCGCGTGAGCTGAAACTTCATTAAAAATAAAGTTCAACCACACATTCCTAATATTTATATGGCTGGTGTCAATAAAATAATTTATTTCTGTTACAGGGATGTTTTTAGTTCTGAAACTTTTAGTACGATGACCTCTTACATATCTAAAGCTTAAGTTAAAGTTGATTTCTAAATTCATGACCGCTTTAATATGATTTATAGAAGTAAGAAATGTTCCTTGTATGACATCCTTTTCCCCTGGGAGAACATTGAAAGAAAACAAATAAAAGGCAAAATCACAAATCTCTTGTACAGCTCAATTGTTTCTTCAGTTGTTCTGAAAAAATGTTACATTCGCATCCGGAAGTGGCGTAACGGAAAGGAGTGAGGTCAGTTTAAACAAAGGAAAACGATGGATCGCATTATACTGTGACACAGTATTCAAATCTGGAACAAATTAGCTTTTTTTTTTTTTTTGATGAATGCAGATATTTATGTATGTGTGTGTGTGTGTGTGTGTGTGTGTGTGTGTGTGGTATTCTGCTGTGTGATAGGATATGTTTATTATACATAATAATGAACTGCCACAGATCACGGTGCATGTGGAAAACTGCAGAATTAAAATCGTTTGGAGGGAAGTTTATAATTTATGTATCATGTCAAAAACCCAACCCTGCTATATATACAGTATATGTAATTAAACCTGAATTAATTTTTCACTCTAACTAGACTACTGTGATTTTTTTTTTAAGTTGTTCTAAAATAGGAACCAAAGTGTGATTTGCTATTAGTCCTATAAATTCAGTTTTCATTGTATTTTGTACCTTATTCTGTGTGGAGTTTGCATGTTCTCTCTGTGTTGACCTTTTGTTATCATTATTGTTATTGTGAAGTAAAAGGAATGAATATCAATTCTTCTTTTTGTGCGGACATAAAGACCTCTTAGTAAAGTTATTCGTAGTCAAGTCCGTGGTCACCAGTATCGATAGCATGAAACTTTATTGTTAGAAAAATCATGGCCTGTCCCTGCTTTCTTGGCAGCATAGCTTGGCCACATAGTAGGCTCGTAATTGTATGGCTGTAATAGTTGGCTCAAAATTGAATGGCTGTGGTCCATTTAACAAGTATAAATAAACATTGACAATTTCCTCAGCATCCGAACTGTCATTGCATCCAATGTTTTCCTATTGTTTAAAATGATCGCACTCCCTCCCATTACATCACTTCTGGTTTTGCCATTGTTCAGAAGCGAAAGTATAAAAATTTTCACAAAAACGACTCCAGAAGCCTCAAGTAGTGCGTTTAAACAACATCTAGTTCATACACTATTTTTCTATACACTGACTACGTTTACATGCAGCCAATAACCCATTCAAAACCGGGATATTAGCAATAACCCGGTCGCGCACGGCCATGTAAACACCGGCAAAAACCCGGATATGCTCATTATACCTGGGGTACCCCTTTTCTAACCCGAATATTTGGTCTTGTGAACGCGTTTCGGCATATCCCCATCAAAATGTGTGTTCTGCGCATGTTCTATTCGCAAGGAATCTTGGTCTTTTGAGTCTTTGGATACAGGAAGAAGAATCGGAAATGACGCATATTGCGTCTTACGTCCAGACGCTAACCGTGCATCGCCGTTTACATCGGGATATTGGCGACTGATTACACATTCCATGTATACAGGAGTAACTCTCTCTGCTCACGCATGTAAACGGGTTATCCCGAATGTTTCAGAAACCCGAATAGTGACCTTAACCTGACCATAACCCGAATTTTAACAGCTTGTAAACGTAGTCATTGACTCACTGGGTCTCTAACCTGAATATGAATTTGAAAAGATTTAAAAGAAAAAGTAATTTCTAAGAAACTATGAACATTAAATAAGTTGTTGCTAAAAATATATATGCCAATGGAGTCAGAAAAATAAACTAAATTCAAATGGAAAACAAGATTTTTATTTTATTAGAAGTATTTTAACAAGACTTACTATCTGAAGTCATTTTGCTTCTCAAGTAAATGCATCTTGATTTAAGAATATTTAGATATTTGTACTGGGAAAAAAAATAAGACAAAAAGATTAATGAGGTAAACTGATGTTATCTGTGTTCTCCAGTAAGGGCTACACAGATGTGGTGAAGGTTCCTGAGGGTTCAACACACCTGAAGGTTCGACAATACAAAGCCAAAGGCCAGTCACGCTACACAGCGTATCTGGCGCTGCGGCGGCCTGGAGGTGAATACCTGCTGAACGGGAAGTTCCTGATCTCCACATCTGAGACCATCATCCCCCTCAACGGCTCTGTTCTCAACTACACTGGCTGGAGTCAGCGGGACGAGGCCCTTCACAGCATGGGCCCCGGGGCCCTTCAGGAGAGCCTGGTGGTGCAGATTCTGGCCACGGATTCTAAGAAACCATTAGAAATCCACTACAGCTTCTTCATGCCACGCAAAATGCCACTTCCACCGAGAACAGTAGTTGCAACTTCAGAAACCGCCGCGGAATTATCAGCAGCAGAGATCATGACGTTTACTCCTGAGGTTCCTGCGACGATGGAGTCTCCGACACCGACAACACCTGTGGGGCCACGCTGGGTAATGGGATCATGGATGACGTGCTCCAGAACTTGCGATACGGGTTGGCAGAGTCGCACAGTTCAGTGCAAGGACCCTCAAGAGAAGCTGTCCAAGAGCTGCCCGATCAGTACACGGCCGTCAGCCTTCAAACAGTGCCTGATTAAAAAGTGTTGAGGACCCCTCAATCAGACAAACTTCCTGACTGAGCTTTATGGAGCACTTAGACTGAACCATTGCAGTTGCGTTTGTATGGATGCTGTTCCAATCACTGTGGAACTCTGCTAGTGTTTGCAAACATGTTGCATTGTGACTCAGACAAGGAGCTTTGACTCCAGCCTCGATCTCGGTGATGTTCAGCCACATCCCTGATCCAAACGATACGCCTCTTGACTTCACAGTGGCAGAGATTTAAACCATTGCTGCAGTGTTTGATGTTAAGGTGCGTTCACATCTTCTATCATTGATAAAATGGAACGTTCTCCTAATGTTCATGTAACCCTAGAAAAGTGTTTTTAAAACATAAAAAAACTGATGTTCAAAAAACATTCAGAAATAACATTTGTTTAACTTTTTGGGCATGTTACCAAAACGTTCTGTATCAATATCATGTCCAAAAAAAAAAAAAGTGTTGAGGATCCCTCAATCAGACCAACTTCCTGAAAGATCTTTGTGGAGCACATAGACTAAACCATGCATTTAAATAAATGCTGTTCCGAACACGGTGGAATTCTGCTAGTGCTCACAATTGTGTGACAGAGAGCTAGCTATGGCTCTAGATTTAGAATGTGGCCACAATCACCCAGGCCCCTTTAAAAAAACACCCCCTTAATCCAAATGACATGCCCTTTGAGTTCACACTGGCAGTGATGTTAAGATGCATTCACATTGATAAAATGCAACATTCCCTTAACATTCACATAACCATGATTTGTTTTTTGTTTTTTTTACTTAACAGAGAACATTCAGAAATAAAATGTTCATAACTTAATGGGTATGTTAGCTAAATGTTCTGTACGAGATTTTTGTCCAGAAAACAAAGAGTGTTGAGGACCCCTCAGTCAGATGAGCTTCCTGAGTGAGCTTCCTGAGTGAGCTTCGTGGAGCGCATAGACTGAACCTTTACAGTTGCATTTATATTAATGCTGTTCCAATCACTGTGGGATTCTGCTAGTGTTCACAATCGTTTTGCATTATGATTCGGACAAGGAGACTCCAGCCTTGAATATGGCAAAAACCAATTCATGCACATTTGCATCAATATCATGTACAAAAATGTAAAAAAAAAATGGTGGACCCCTCAATCAGATGAACTTTCTGAATCCTGCTAGTGTTCACAATCATGTCAGCTTGTGGCTTGGACAAGGAGCTTTGGTTCTAAGCTCATTTTCAGGTTTGTAGCTGATGTTTATGTGTTTGTTCCTCTGAGCTCTGTTTATTTTCGTCTGAGTCTTAAACTCCCACAATGAACTGATCTTTGTTTCTTTGTTACAGAAAAACTAAAGAGGGCTCTTATTTGAAAAATATGTTTGTCGTTTTCTGCGTTCAGGGCTTGAAAGACACTGTGTGCCCTTGATACTTGCAATAATGCCAGCCGATCACTCACACACTCACAGTCGTACCGTTTACATGTTCGTGGGAATGTTCCAGGCTCAAAACAATCAAAAACTGTGTTTGCAGTGAAACATTTATAATGGATGTCTAAGAGGCAAGAATTGCACAGGGTTAAAGCAGAAATGTAAAACGTATGTTTATTAAAGCCTGTATACTAAAAAATGCGTGTTATTTTTAACAGTTAACAGGGAACGTTCTCAGAACATTCTGGCAAGGGTTTCTCATAGTTATGAATAAAGTTGTTTTTTTCAGTAACACTAATGGAATTTTGTCTTATCAGGTCTTTATTAATGTTATCAAAATGTTAGCACAAAAAAAAAATTATACATTGGTCATTTTATTTATTTATTTTATTTTTCATAAAGGTTTCAGAAGTTCCGATAATATTTGCAAAATTCGAAAATGGGATGTTCCCTTTAATGTTCATATAACCAAGAATTATTATTTTTTATTTTTTTTACATTTCAAAAACTGGATATATTGAACACTCACAGAACATCAGGAATAGTGTTCTCATAACTCTTTGGGAGCATTAGCACATATTCTTAGAACAGAGGTGTCCAAACCTGTTCCTGGAGGGCTACTGTCCTGCAGAGTTTGGCTCCATCTCCAATTAAACACACCTGAACCAGCGAATAAAGGTCTTCACACTTATTAGAAATCTCCAGGAAGGTGCGCTGAGGCTGGATGGAGCTAAACTCAAGGACACTGATCCTTCTGTCTTAGAAAATATTTCTGTTAGCTGGGAGACTTCTGTTCAGATGATCTTGATATGTGTTAGTGATGTAAGTGACTTTTACATGTTCATATAACTTTGCACAGACGAGGTGACGTGTTTAACATTTTTTGTTAAAGTCTTGTTCAAAACAATGTGTTTTTTGACATTCATTCTGATACGATGTCTTGCCCCATACACTTCCATTGCAAGTTACTGTAAACACAATCTTTGAAACTGAGGGAAGAGTTGAACTAATTTTCTGTTAATGAACAGCTTGACTTGTATTGAGACCAGAACATTCCTTTAAATCGTTTTTTACCTCAGTTCAACCAAACAACTTCATTTCTCAGACCGTGAAACATTGAAGCTGATGGAACAAAATTGCACGCAGTGTGTTTTCATGCTTTATAGCTCAAACTGTCTTATTTACATTTGCAAATGCTCATGCAAGTTAACACCCCTTCTCAGATATGTGATGTGTGTCCAGATCATTCAATAACATGTGATTTATGTGTGTCTTATTATAGTTGCAGAAATCAGTTTAAAGTCAACATGAATCAACACTACCTTCATTCATGTTCCTTCTCTCATTATAAATAATCTTTCATACTAATTTTATATCATCTGACTCCCTTCCATTTGACCATCTCATCAATTTGTAAATAAAAGTAATTTTCAAAATGAACACAATTAAATTCAAAATACACTACTTTTTTTCTAATCGACTATGCTGTTTCATTTGGAAATGCATTACATTACAGAAAGTGCAATGGGTTGCGAATGCATTTCATGTTGACTTTAAACCTGCTGAAGTTTCTTAATTTGTGAACTTGTTTGTTTGATTCATTTTACACAAATCCAGTAACTGAATGAACTCATGTGATTCAATGTTTGTTGCAGTAACTTTTTTCCAAGATTTCATCTATTTACTCAATGTAATGCAGTACTGTTTTACCGTCTCAATGGGAAATGGCCGTTTCACTGAAAATACACAGCACTGATTTTATAATTTATTGTTTGTATAACTGGTATGTGAAAAAAAAAAGAAAACACATGATGATTTTTGTATTTATTGCTATGCTCATTTTGTCATATAAATACTATTTAACTAGGAATATGTGTGAACAGAATAGTTCCTTTGAATATATTTTCTAGCCAACTTCATGAATATATATGTATAAAACAAAGTGCTATATTTAAAAGTTTACCTTTTATTGATTCGTTTGTTGCCTCACTGGAGATGTTTTAGTTTCTAACTAAGTACTCAAATGCAACCAATAAAGGGGCCATTTAAGTTTGTTAACGTAAATGAGAGCAGAGGGGATATGACTATCATGACAGACACGTAAAACACAGTTTCTGCTGAACCTCTATTAAACATGACACTAACTACAACACAGCACTTCAGTAAGCATTTCATTTTAAATGAGATATGAATGACTGGTCTTGCTGTAAAAGACTACAAACTAAACTAGACTACTGCAAGAACTGAGTTTAATTTTGATTTGATCAAGAGCACACAGGGGAGAGAGGGGCAAGTTATCACAATTTTTACTCCTGTAAATATTTCTCAGAACTTTTATAGTTTTGATTTCTGCATAGACACCAATCACCGCCACTAATGAATTTGCACTGTTATTTCCCAAGAAAAGAAACATACAGTTTACAATTTAACACATGAAATGAAAACATGAATTGTCACATGGAAACTTTGATATAAATTTTAAATCATAAATATCACAGGTCAATGACACATAAAATATATGACAACATATGCCTCCGTGGCCTGACTGAACTAACGCTGCGCTCGATTTCAGACAGGATCACTTTGGTAAGTTACTTGAGTTTAGTGAACACAATTTATCTTTGGCGATATGGTTCCTTATGGGGGTTCTTGCTCCCAAATTAATTAAATACAAGAGCTTAAACATTAACCCCCCCCACCCCCCACAAACATAATGAAAGGTATTACTGCCTGAAGAAGAACCCCCCTAAACCAACCTTGTTCCATTCCTGCAAAAGAGAAAAGACAAAGTTATTGAGATACTCTTAATATAGCCAACTGGCTAGCAGAGGGGTATTCTCCCCTCTAATTAAGTAGAGGATATCAGGCCTCTCTTTAATTAAAGTATAGCGAGTTATAGCAGCGAAGGGGTATTCTCTCCAGCTGGAGAACCACAAAAACAAGCAGCATGTCGCTGAGCTTGGCATGAAGGATAGGAGTGCAGCGTGAAGACCCCCCGAAATTGTCCTTGTTCCATTCCTGCAAAAGAGAAAGACAATGTTATTGAGATGTCCTTAATGCAGCCTACTGGCTAGGAGAGGGGCATTCTCCTCTATAAAAAGGAGAGAGAATAGCAGGCCCCTCTTTAATTTAAGTAGCAGGGGTGTTCATCCCCTGCTGAGGGATGAACAGCAGTCCCCTGCACCTATAGCAGCAAAGGGTGATCTCTCCAGCGGGAGAAAACAGCAGGCCCTTTTTCTTTTTGAGGGGTGTTCGTCCCTCGCTGAGGGATAGAACAGCAGACACCTGTAGTTATAGCAGCAAAGGGTTTTCTCTCCAGTGGGCGAAAATAACAGGCCCTATTTTATTTTATTTTAGAAAATTTACGTTTTATACAAAATATCCACTTAGTCATCACCAAACTTTCTATATTTAGCTGTAGCTCATGCTGTATACCATTACTCTGCCTCAGAAGCCTGTCCAAAATCAGTTCATAAGGTGACTTTGTGCAAAAAAAACCCATGACTTGAAGCACAGCTATGGACGGCAATCAACGAGAGCAGCCACGGGGGCAGAGTTGAAAACAGACATGAAACAAGACACAAAACGGACACTTTCTGCTCCAGTTAGTGGCGCTCACATGGTGAATGCCTACTTAATCACAGATGAAGTAAATAAAATGCATTATTTGTCGAATACACAGACGTTTTAGAAACGTTTTCATGAGCAACAGAAACACTTTTTACACACTGCTTAATACAGCACAATATTTTTTATGAATAAGTTCAACATAATCATACTATTTAAATGTACTAATACAGTGGGGTATATACGCTTTTATCTGCGTTGTATGATAAACGTGACTCAATAGGACAGTGTGACTATATAAATAAAAAAAAACTTTCACCATTCTAAAAACACAGATTTGTGGCCATATTGGAACTGCAAATGTTGAATAAACCCCGAAACACGCGTGATCATTTTCATGTGGTGAATCTGACCAATTGTGAAACAGCTGTGTCGTCATCAGCGCTCCTGCAGAACCGCATTTTCAAGCACTTATCTAAATCCAATCATTTTTAATTAAACCTTGAAAACACTGCATTACATTTCAAGCATTTTCGAGGATTTCAAGGTGCGCGCGCAGTCAGCGGAGACTCACAAGTGGAGCCAGCGAAAGCAAAAATCCCGCTTATGCAACGGCAGGACTAGCACATGATACTGGACACTAGATAAGCCTCAACAAGCAAGCAGTCCCAATACCCCAGGTAGCTTTAAACAAAGACTTTCTTAAGTGCATAGAGTGGTGCAGGATCCCCTTACAGAAGAATAGAAGTAGCAAAGGGTGCTCTTTTAAAAAAGCTAAAAAGATGAGCATGCACGTTTAAAGCAATATGCCATGTGGTCAGTACTCGAAATGAGCAATGGCTGAAGCATATTCGCCAATGTAGCACTAGGCAATAAAATTAAAGAAACTTTGCTTAGCTTCGTGAAGACATCCAGAGATGAATTAAAAGTGAAATGGACAGTTGTTAGTGGATGCTTTGATTATTCTTGAGTATCTTTCTTCTTCCAGCGGGGAAGCAGATCTCCTGTAAAGTTGTTGGGTCAGTCGTATTAATACAACTTTGGCAATGAATCGCGGCAAAGTGTCTATATCAAGTGCTCGCTCATATCACGTTCAGTCCATTGCTTGAAAAACAATGTGGCGAATTCTCTTAAGATTTCTCACCCAAAATCTGGTGAGATACTCTGTGGGAATCCTGTAAAAAAATCCTGATTTTAATGCTTGCCATGGAGATAGATTCACCGTATCATGTTGCTTAAGCGAGTGCAGTTTTCCCTGAAAACAAGGATTGCAAATTTGACATTGACTTTATACAAGAGTTCAAATAAGTAGTTAATAATAAGTGACTTACATTTTAGTACAGTATTGTATATGTTGATTGTTATTGCTCGATTTGGTTAATGAAAATAGTTCCAAACAAAGATGACAGCAGAATAGTGGTGCATCTCTGAACAATACAAAATGGTGTTTCCTTACTGAATAATTTAGCTTTTTTGAATGAATAATTTTGTTAATGATTCAGTGGTCCATTCATAAAGACATGCACTTGCTTCATTCTTGAATTAATCAGATGTCTGAATGAATCGTTTGAATAAATGCCTCAATAGCCCATTCACACAGTAATAAAATAGTGAGATATCTTAGCCCAGCTATTAAAAAAAAAAAAATCACATTCTAGGTGTACTATTATGCGTAAAAAACTTAAATGAAGTGAGATTTTAAAAAAATAATAATAAAAAAAAAATTTACCAACACATTTCAAATAACTGTTGTGTACTTTTCTGTAAAAAAAATAACCTAATTTTTTAATATTAATGCTTAGAGTATTACAACATCATTACTGTAAATTTTTTGTAATATTTAAATTCTTAATTTAGTGCGATATTTTGTCATTGCTACATTTTATTATGTTATCCCATGGGTCACTTGTGACCATCGACATGTTTCCTCATTCTATGACCACACTCAACAAAAATAAATAAATGTGAATGCATATATTAATACTAGACAACCTAAAGATCATGTGTACCTTCATATATTAATGTTACGACACTTTACTAGCCTTTACTGTTGGAGCTTTGATGCAGCGATCCTCTTCTCATGATGCAAACAGGAAATAAACTTCTCTGGTCATGTGATATTTTGCACTAATTATGTGAAACTGCACATATTTAATTGAGATGCTTAATTTTTTCCATATTTGCAGGAAGTGCACTAATGCATCAGTCAGTAAGGTTTTTAGAGCTTTATAAATTAAAACCTTTTTTACATTCACTTTTGTGACCGGTGGGATTAAACAGATTAATCTCCAGTGTAACAGCTCTGATAAGATAAACAACGTGATTTGCGGCCAGCCAATGTTAACTTTATTTTAATCAGAACATAAAACATTATTTACCCTATTTGCATTTGCTAAGTGCCTGTTGCACATTTCCCCTGTGTGTTGACATCATTATTTATGACTATCGAATGTCTGACTACTCGACTCTTTTGTTTTGCGGTTCACTATCTTCATCAAGCACAGCATTGCATGGAGAAAAGGACTTAAAAAACAAACACCAAGTACAGGCCTAGTTAAACACTATGAGCCCATATCATTTGATCAAGGAATTATATTTTGTTGATAATATTTGCACTTTCAAAAGAAAGAAAAAGTAGGGGGCACCCACCGGCGGAAACATAAACATAAATCGCTGCCTATGGTATCCACCTTATATTTCAAAGGAGAAGTAAGCCTTTTCTGTGAATGTGCGAGACTTACGGTTCATTAGCTGCTATATGGAAAGAATGAGAAGAACAACAATGTCCAGTAAATGGTAAAACTGTTTGCAGTACAAAACAATTTGATAATATGTTAAAATAATATGGTAAGAAACACAAGTTTGCAATATCAAGCATCAAAACAGTAGATAAAACCGGAATCCAGATACATTAAATTTACAAATGGCTGCACCTGCTCTTACGGAATAAACTAAGGTGGATACTGTTAAAACATATTAGACCTCCTCAAATCATTCATTCATATTCTTTGTAGTGCTGAAACAATTGTAGGCCTACTATACTAGTTTTTGCTGCACATATTAAGAAAGATTGATTTGAATAATGCAGCTAAGAATATGATATTGGTGTGCCACCTGCTGTTTGACTGACCTAAAGGGGTCATATGATGCCTTTTTAAAGATCATTTTGTATATCTGGTGTAACAGAATATGTTGAAATGCTTTAATGTTCAAAAAACTTTTTTTTTAAATACTGTACATTATTGTAGGACCTCTAGGCCCTGCCTCTCTCAAACGTGTCATTTTCTACAAAGTCCCTCCTTTCCGATAAGTGCAGTCTGCTCTGATTAGCAGACTGACCCAGTGCATTGTGATTGGCCGAACACCACAAGCACTCATCGGAAACATAATGCCCCTTTCCATAATCGCGAGCTTCATCTTAAAAAATTAATTTGATCTTATTTTACTACTGGGCAGCAAACATTCATAGCATTTTATATTGGAGTCAGTCGCATTACGGTCTTTGTCACTGGGTGCCGGCATGGGTTGAAATAGAATGTGAGTCTTGTAGCCGAGTTTCTTTACATGCTCTGTTATGTTCTTCTATTCCTATAAAATTTTCCCACTATTCTTCAAACCCTTTAGTTCTGCATAGTCTAAAAAATTGGCAACAATTTAGAAAACACTTTGGCTTTCAGAAAATGTCGGGTCTGTCTCCTATATATAAAAATCCGTCTTTTTTAGCTTCCATTTCAGATGGAGCCTTCGCATTATGGTTTAGAAGGGGCATTGTAAATATTAATGATCTCTTCCACGATAATACTTTTGTTACTTTTTCATACCTATCAGACAAATTTAACCTTCCGAAAACTCACTTCTTTAGATATCTTCAGACTCGCAAATTCATAAGAAATAAATTCTCTCACTTTCCTCATGCACCTCAGAAACAAGAGATTGATCAAGTTTTAGAAATAAAAGTCTCTAAAGGTGCTGTTTCTAATATTTACAAAACTATTTTTTCTTTTACTGCTCACTCAAATTCCTCACCCATGTCTAACATTAAACAGAACTGGTAATCCGATCTTAATCATGTCTTTACAGATGAAGAATGGTCAAAGGTCCTTCGTCGAGTTCATACCACTTCTATTTGTGCTCGTCACTCACTAATACAGTTTAAGCTCTTACATAGAATATACTGGACGAAAGCTAAACTATCCAAATTTTACCCGGATCTCGATCCTACGTGTGACCGATGTCGACAAGCCCCGGCTACTCTCTTCCACACTTTTTGGCTTTGCCCAGCATTAACCTATTTCTGGACCTCAATTTTCAAGTCAATCTCGAATGTTTTCATGTTAGATGTTGAACCCTGCCCCTTAGTGGCATTATTTGGTCTTAATCCCTCAAATGTATCTTTATCATCTTTACAGTCAAATGCTTTAGCTTTTTGCTTAATAATTGCCAAAAGGCTTATACTGTTGAACTGGAAAAACCCTCTTCCACCCAGCTACGCTCATTGGATGCACGACCTGTTGCAGTTTATTCAAATAGAAAAAATTAGATTTACTATGATTGCCAGAACAGAACAATTTCATATGAATTTGCAACCTTTTCTTTTGCATTTTAAAAAATAATATTTTTTCTAGAAATAACCATTTATGAAACCATTCTTTTGCATTTGACCCTAGTTGTTTTTGTCCTCTCTCTCTCTCGCCCTTGTTTGTTTAAGAAACAAAGTACATAAAAAATTTGTTTTCTAGACAGATGGCTTTGATTGGTAAAAAAAGAAGGAAAAAAAAAGGTGTAAAGGTGTTGTAAGGTTCTTTTGTTTGGTTGTTGTTGGTTTTTTTAAATCTTTTTTTTTTTTTTTTACTTTCTTTCCTTAGTAATATTTAGTCTTGCTGTATTTTATTTTTATTGCTACCAGATTGTATATGCATATTACACTACTAGTATTTATACTATTATTGGGTAATGCACTAGCATGTTTTGTAGCAAGCAGATATATATATATATTTCTTTCCATCTTTTTTCTTTGAGTCAGAGAGTAAGAAATGCGACTGTTTAATTTCATCTGCATATTTTGTATTATTATTATTGATCAGTATGTTGATACAAACTTTGTATTGTTTTTCCACTTTCTTTCTGATTGGTAAAATACCAATAAAAAGAGTTAAACTATGAAAAAATTAATTTGAAGACAGTTAATAATGTCCTTCATTTTACCATCAGTTCAAGCCTGAAAGGGGAACAGAGAAGCTCATATGTGTTTTCAGTACACAAGCCACGGATGGTTAAGACAGCTGACTTCACTGTGATGACTGCTTCAACACTGATGCATTACATAAATATTTCCACATAGTGACATAGACATTTGGGGGCGTGTTAGAATGAGCCGTTTCAGGGGGGTTATGGCAGAGTGTTAACTTTTATAAAGAATATCTCTTTTGATTTGAGACTTTAATCTTTGCAACTTTACAGATCTTCTTTATGCACCAAGAGCTTGTAACAGAGAAAGGAAAAATTAGAAATCGCATCATGTGACCCCTTTACATTAGAGTAACCCAGTACATGTTATAATTAAGCACATTAATACCTTTTCCCATGTATTGTGATATTTGTAAGGTTTTATGAGTCAGGTAGTATTCAAACTCAGTTGATGCCCCTTTCAGAGTTATGGTGAAGCTAGAGATATAGGAGATATAACCACTGAATAAGTGTGTTTATATTATATAGTTTGTTAAACTATATTATATTATATTATATTATAAAATAAACCCGGTTCCAAAAAAGTTGTGACACTATACAAATTGAGAGTAAAAAAAGAATGGAATAATTTACAAATCTCATAAACTATTCACAATTGAATATAGATAACATATCAGATGTTGAAAGTGAGACATTTTGAAATGCAATGCCAAATATTGGCTCATTTTGGATTTCATGAGGGCTACACATTCCAAAAAAGTTTGGTGTGGTAACAATAAGAGGCCTGAAAAGTTAAATGTACATATAAGGAGCAATAGAGGACCGATTTGCAACTTATTAGGTCAATTGGCAACATGATTGGGTATAAAAAGAGCCTCTCAGAGTGGCAGTGTTTTTCAGAAGTCATTTTAACACAACTTCCCATTTTGAAGTTATCATCATCTACAGTGCATAATATCATCCAAAGATTCAGAGAATCTGGAACGATCTCTGTGCGTAAGGGTCAAGGCCGGAAAACCATACTGGATGCCCGTGATCTTCGGGCCCTTAGACAGCACTGCATCTGTCACGATCAGGACACAGGAAAACACAGAGAGATGTAAGTGCAGGTATTTATTTTATTGGGGTTATACAAATCGTTATCCAGTCCAGGCAGGGATCAAAACCAAAGTAACCATTCAAACACGAAGAGACACAAAACAAACAGGCAAGAACTAGACTAAGAATTGGTGTGAATACTACAAGGACTCCGTGACACATACTAAAACAGACAGGGTATAAATACACAGGGAAATAACAGTGCTAATGGGGAATTGGCTGAGTGCAATGATTAATGACTCGTGACAGCTGAGTGCAATGAGGAGACAGAGATCATGGGGAATGTGGTTCAGGAAGTGACAGACACTGTGGGGAAGTAGGACATCTAGTGGTTACCCAGGGAACACAAACCAGACACTGTGACAATAGTAGTTCAGCAGAGACATGAAGAGGCTCTAGTACTTCAACAGAGACGTGGAGAGGCTCTGATGTGGAGAGGCTCTGGTAATTCAGCAGAGACGTGGAGAGGCTCTGGTAGTTCAGCAGAGACGTGGAGAGGCTCTGGTAGTTCAGCAGAGACGTGGAGAGGCTCTGGTAGTTCAGCAGAGACGTGGGGAGGCTCTGGTAGTTCAGCAGAGACGTGGGGAGGCTCTGGTAGTTCAGCAGAGACGTGGAGAGGCTCTGGTAGTTCAGCAGAGACGTGGGGAGGCTCTGGTAGTTCAGCAGAGACGTGGAGAGGCTCTGGTAGTTCAGCAGAGACGTGGAGAGGCTCTGGTAGTTCAGCAGAGACGTGGAGAGGCTCTGGTAGTTCAGCAGAGACGTGGAGAGGCTCTGGTAGTTCAGCAGAGACGTGGGGAGGCTCTGGTAGTTCAGCAGAGACGTGGAGAGGCTCTGGTAGTTCAGCAGAGACGTGGAGAGGCTCTGGTAGTTCAGCAGAGTTGTGGGGAGGCTCTGGTAGTTCAGCAGAGACGTGGGGAGGCTCTGGTAGTTCAGCAGAGACGTGGGGAGGCTCTGGTAGTTCAGCAGAGACGTGGAGAGGCTCTGGTAGTTCAGCAGAGACGTGGGGAGGCTCTGGTAGTTCAGCAGAGACGTGGAGAGGCTCTGGTAGTTCAGCAGAGACGTGGAGAGGCTCTGGTAGTTCAGCAGAGTTGTGGGGAGGCTCTGGTAGTTCAGCAGAGACGTGGGGAGGCTCTGGTAGTTCAGCAGAGACGTGGGGAGGCTCTGGTAGTTCAGCAGAGACGTGGAGAGGCTCTGGTAGTTCAGCAGAGTTGTGGGGAGGCTCTGGTAGTTCAGCAGAGACGTGGGGAGGCTCTGGTAATCCCTTGGTGTTTAGACTGGATTCCAGAAGATCAATGCTGACTTGACTCTGCTCATGAAGATCATTGGTGACTTGCATTTGTTCATGAAGATCATTGGTTACTTGCATTTATTCATGAAGATCAATGGTGACTTGCCTTTGTTCATGATGATCATTGGTGACTTGCCTTTCCCCATGAAGATAGTCGGTGACTTGACCTTGCCCATGAAGAACACTGTTGATTTGCCCTTGTCCATGAATTTCACCGGTGACTTAGCTTGACTCCGGAGTGTCGACGGTGACTAGCCCTGACCCTGGAAGGTCAACGGTGACTAGCCCTGACTCTGGAAGGTCAACAGTGACTAACCCTGACTCTGGAGGGTCCACGAGCACCTGACTCGACTCTGGAGAGTCAACTTGAACCTGATTCGACTCTGGAGGGTCAACGGGAACCTGACTCCACTCTGGAGGGTCAACGGGAACCTGACTCCACTCTGGAGGGTCAACGGGAACCTGATTCGACTCTGGAGGGTCAACGGGAACCTGACTCCACTCTGGAGGGTCCACGAGGACCTGACTCGACTCTGGAAAGTCAACGGGGACCTGACTCGACCTATAATTTAGTCTAGTTGTGGTTTCTTAATAAGAGGCTTAATTACTGCGAGCTTGAATGGTTTTGTGACGTGACCTAAAGATAACGATGAGTTAATGATATTGAGAAGCAGTTCTTCTGCTTCTGAGTAATTCAGTGGGTATAGGATCTAATAAACATGTTGTTGGTTTAGATGCAGTGATAAGTTTATTTAGTTTGGAAACAGTGATTGTGCACTTTACCTAACCTAGCATGGACGTGTCGGACGATGGAGTATCCGATGATCACAGCATCATGTTCCGTCTTGCGGAGAGGAGCGAAGCGGGTTCCAGGTGGAGATCTCAAAGACCAGAGGGGGAGAAGTCATCGCCAGGGCATGGCTCATGTAAGTCCTCCGCTGTGGATGCAGGGTCCAGGGTCCGTGGGGTCCCAGCACTGGAGTGAAGTACATCACAAAATAAAACTAGTGATAAGTTACTGGAAGCAAATGGTTCTATGTCTTAGACTTGTGTAGTGGCTGTTTTCCAGATTGATATGGCTGATGAGGACAAGGAAAAAACAGTGTTCATCTGTCCTTTAGGTTTTTACCAGTTCGAATGCATGCTACAGGGGATCACAGGGCCTCCAGACACATTACAGCGGCTAATAGTGAGAGTGGTGGTGGGTATGCATCTTCTCCAGGTCATTGTATATCTGGACGGCCTTGTTGTCTTTGGGCATACATTAGAAGAGCATGAGGAAAGGCTGCTTGCTGTAAGTGTTGTATCGGCTGGAAGAATATGGGCTCAAAGTGTCTATAGAAAAGTGCCAGTTTTGTCAGCCACAATTCAAATATGTGGCACATATTGTATCGAAATAAAGCGGCACAGAAAGGCAAGTAATACCAAGAGTCAGATATTGAGTGCTGGGACCATAGGTGAAAAGAGGCCATAACTATTGCCTTATGAATAAATGCCTCTTGTAGTGAATCCATGCATTTTTGTAAGAAAGATATTTATATTTCAAGCACAATACACACTTTTCTCTCCCTTCCATTATCTGTCATTTGAGGAAGCCGTTCCGGCGGATGACATAAGATGTAAGCATTGCGTGACAGCATTAGCATTAGTCAGCATTAGTGACGAACGCAGAGAGAGAAGAAAAAATAAATGCCGGTAAAGAATTAGAAGTACAACCAGGAGGATTTGCAAAGAAAAATATCAGAGAATTTTGATATAAGCCAAGAGGTTTTCCTTTGCTAAAGTAAGGAAACTATGCTTATAAATTAAGGAAACTTTGAATCATAGCATATTCAGAAGAGTGCGCTGCGCATACGTGCTGTGACATCCATCAGAACGGCTTCCACGTATGACAGATAACAGAAGTGAGAGAAAAGTGTTTATTATGTTTGAAATAAGGATATTTTTCTTGCATGGATTCACTACAGCATCAACTGCAACATCAGCTGACTGCAATTATAGAGCTTGAAATAGCCTGGACAACTTTTAATACAACTCAGAATGGATTCGTCTGAAAGAAGAAAGTCATATAGGGTAAGTAAAACACATTCTAAAGCCCTATTTGGATGGTAATTGTTTCTCAGGGGAACCTAAGTGATTTTCACCATTTACAGGGGGTACCCAGTGATTTAATTGCCGTCCGAGTCCAGGATGTCGGTGCTTTGCTCTTGCCACCCCCGTAAAAATCCCTGGTCAAATTACCTACTGTTTTGTGACAAACACAGAGGTAGTCTGGTAATTTAATTGCCGTCCGAATCTACATCTCTGAGTTTACAAGAAGTCAATTCAAAATTCAGTGCTAATCCCTTTTTAAGCACTCCAGAACACCGTAAGGTTCATTAACTTTGTACTTCGGTGTAATTTGCATACATATTTATTTCTGAAATGCTGGAAAGTATTTAAAAGAACAATAGTTCAGAACTGGGAGCAGCAACTAGGAGCAGAAAGAAAATAAAAGCACCTAAACATTCGAAATGAGTCTTTATTATTGCAGCAGCAGGTATGCAATACAGTTTTAAAATGTTTATTAGAAACTGATATAAAACCTACTTTACAGGGTATAATTAAAACTATAGTGCATATTTTTAAACAAGAGATTTAAATAATCAAATAGTAAATAGGATTATATATTATAAAATATGCTTAGAATAATAAGAATTCATTTTAAATAAGTATTTTAAATGCATTTTACACAATAAGAATACATTTTGCAAATAAAATAAATATCGTTTACAGCAGAAAATTATGTGACTGGTAACATGAGCAGTGCGTTCTCAGGTTCGTAGGATCACAGAACTCACTCCTCCTCTGTGAATAGATTTCCATCCGAATCCATGAGTTTTATCACTGAGGTGACACGTCCACGTGAGAAACAATTACCGTCCGAATCGAGCTTAATTTTTATTTTTGGGTGAACTAACCCTTTAAATGTCATTTTCATAAGACATTATGGTATAGGTATTTATCAAAAGTAAAATACACAATTTGGATAATTCCTTTCAGTCTTTAATTAGACGCAAATTTAATTCTTCAAATTTTTCCCTTTTGGTTATAAAAAAATCAAATTGTTAACTTTTTCATCCTTACAGCGCGGGAGGGGTGCGGTGCTTCTTTGTGTTGATCGAGGTTATTCTATGTTGGTTTAATTCCCATGCTATATAGTAATATTACTATGGGAGTATAAACCTAGTTAATCTGTGTTACAGTAGCCAAACAGGGTAATAGGAGTAATATTAATATATAGTCACACTGTCAGAACCAGGTGTTCTGTCCTCTTAAAGGTTAAGGGGATGCGCTACATTAGGAAAACTTCAAATAATATCCACATAAAACTAAACATGAACTGATTATGCCACTTACATTCCAACATATGTGTTTTCATTTTTTATTATTACAATAAAGTTACTGTAAAAGTGAGTAGTTGACCTAAAATGTGTCATTATACTTTATTCTTAAACGTTTTATTGTACTATTGAATATTAATAGAATATAATTGTCATATAAATGCAATTTTATAATATAATATTATTTAAGACACTTTTAAAATTAATAATAATAATAATAATAAAGTCCATGTCCATGTCTATGTAGAGGTTATCTCATACACAGGGTTAAAAATGGCAAACGTGAAAGAATTAATTGTAGGGTTCTGCTTCCATCTAGTGGTTTTGTGTTGAACTTCCAAAAAAGATTTTAAACACCCAGCTGGTTCCAAAAAGCAGTTAAGGTGGACTGTCAACTTGAGGATTGACTGAAAACTATTCATTAGTTTATAATATGATGCATATTCATGTAAAAATGTAAAAATGTAAAAATGAACTTTCTTTTCTTTTCTATCTTTCTTTTAAATATAGTGATTCTGCGTAGTAAGCATAACGCATCCTTGAGAGTTTCGGAAGAGATTTCAACAATGCCTGCAATTAAACATCAGAGATGCTTCACAATAATGAAATCTAACTTTATATTATAGCCTAAGACTGAATCATCATGTTTTATAAGTCCACATTCCATATCCATTATATTCCTCTTAACTCAGAAAACTTAGTGTTTGCTCTCGGACTGCACCTTCTCTTTGAAGCTCACTGGCCAACTAAATTAAATGTGATCCATTAAACGCGCGCGACACAAACTATTTCCTCCGAAATTAAGCGGTAATCCGCTCGTTATTAATTTTTTATTGAGTTTGAGTCCACACATGAAGCGTTTGGGAGCCGGTTTCAGGAGCGGCTCAGCTGTCCCCCTCTATAGCCCCTTTCCGATAACGCGCGTCATCACTTCGATACCGAATTAGATCTGGCTTTTGTTCACACAGCGCTCGTTCCGGATCGATTACCGCAATGTTACTATGTCCCCGACCCGGGTTCGATTCGGTAATCAATTCCGGGACGTGGTGGCTTTCACACAGAAGGCGACCAGGCAATGTTACGGGAATATTGCGGGTCCGACGTGCAGTGTGAAAGGGGCTTATCTGAGTCACCATCACTTGTGAGGAGATTCATGTCTCCTGATGTCCTCAGTATCCTTGTGTTGAATTAACATATTACTGAACTTAATCTTAGTGTTTTAATGGACAATGCAAGTTGTAGAAGCCACGTGAATGTAAAACGCAGGTATAGACTGATGAGAAGTAGAAAATGACTAAAATAGGAGTCAGAAGAGAAGTTTTGGGCCGTAAGAGTTGTGCTCTGATGATTGATGATTGTGGCTTTGCTCCAGCACTCTGTTGCGTAGGCTACTAGATGTGGCTGAAGCAGATCAAATGGGCTTCAGGAAAGGGGTGGTCCTGTGTTGGAGCATATATAGAGAGCAGGGTCTCGCTTCTAAGACAGGAGGTCTGAAACTCGAAGAGACCGTGAGGGATATTCTCCAAGACCACTTTTGACTCTTCTCGTGATTTTCAACTTTTAAGTGCTGCTAGATACGCGTTCATTTTATTTATTTCCATTCGAAGACCATTTAAGCTTGGATTGGTGCCTATTAGCTTTTTTTTTTTTTTTTTTTTTTTTTTTTGTGATATTTGGTTTACCTGCTTTTGGAGTCAAATTCTCAAAGAACTGAAACTTTGTGAGGATTTTAATTGGGTCCATCATTATCTTGTGTTTGCTCCTAAAACCCCGACAGGAATATAATGTATTTTCTGCGCGTCATACTGGGTTTAATTGCAGCCCTGTGCGTAAACGCGGCGCAGAGCTCGTGGGAGGAAAGCACCGTGGTGCCGGTCCGGCTCGATTTGCACGACACCAAACCGACCCACACAGCAGACGCTCGGGAAGAGAAATCCGAGAAACGTATCTATCGCTTGGACGTGTTTGGAAATCGGATGGTGTTGGTGCTGGAACAGGACCATGCCTTTTTAGCGCCTGGGTTTGTCTTCCAGATGGTCGGAAAACCGGAGTCCGAGGAAGTTGACAGCACGGGAGAGGCGCGGTGCTTCTTCTCGGGAACCGTGAACGCAGAAGAACTTTCCGCTGCGGCGATCAATCTGTGCCATGGACTGCGGGGCGGCTTCTATGTCGGCGGTGAAGAGTATTTCATTCAACCCGCAAACGCCAGCGGAGAGGCTTCAGATGGAGACACTCATTTCATTCGCAGAAGAAAGCGGGGGTTCTTAGCTGAGGAGAACGGTTCGAAGTGTGGGGTGAACGAGGAGGAGGAACGGATCACCGAGAAACCATATGCAACCAAATCCGACACAGAGCCCATATCATCTGAGTCTAATGGTAAATGTAGCAGAATGTTTCTTTAAGAAATTATGAAGAAGTTCATAATTATCGATTTTGTAACAGGAAAATTTTGTCATACTTTTGTATTATTATTTTTTCAGTAATAATTCTTTAAACGCCCCTGGTAACCCCAATAAACTCGGTGACTCCGCGTCATTCGGTGCGCGCTGGCGCATGAGGAGTGAATTAAGCAGGTTAGAGAGTTCTGCGTCTTCATTAGATCATTAAACACCAAATCGCCAGGGATGTATTTATGAATTTTTAGTTGAGAAATACATCACCTGCAAACAGCACACGTTCCGTGTGCCCGTTTAAACTAATCTTAAAGATAGATAAGCCGTCTCCAGAAGCGAAGTTGGGGTTAACTTGGAGAGGGCAGAAATCTCTACACATAAGCAGGAGGAGGCAAGGGGACGTAGGACGTAGAGTTGAGGGTTAGGGGAGTGGGAGTGGGAGTGTGAGGCGGGAGAGAATGGGCTGGAGAGACGTGGAAGTTCTCCTCCTGGTACCTCATGTTGCGCAGATCAGCACCAGATTTCCGCCAACAGTTTTCGTGGAAGTGAGCATGTTTTGGAGACGTAATTAGCAGTGCGCAGTAGAATCTTAGTCAAAAGAAGCAGGCATGCTCAGCACTAACTCCTAAAAGCGTTCTATCTTTGTAAGTACACGGTTCTCTGTATCTTTTTCAGTTATAAGATACCATTACATTTTACTTTACTATGTCCAGTCAACACTGCATTTAAGTTTGATAGCTTTAAGGCGTCTTTATGGACTCATAAAAAGTTGACACACATTTAAAATACAGCTTTTAAGTTCCAAGAAAACCAAAAATATTGATGACATCATCTTGTACTCACAGTCTTATACAAATAAATGTACAATAAAATGCACTGTAGAATGAAAATATACCTCTCCCTAATATAATTTGCCAGTGACTAGCAATAAGTAGAAAAATATGGTTAGACCAGGCTAGCTGAAGCCTCTTGTTTTATATATATATATATATATATATATATATATATATATATATATATATATATATATGATAATGATTGAATCTGATTTAGATTTAACTTTTTTTTAAATCAGTTGACTAATGGCTTTAATGATCTTCTTATCCTTCAGCACACCACAGATCTCGCCGCTTTGTGTCCACTCCTCGCTATTTGGAGATCATGATTGTGGCAGACCAGTCAATGGTAGAGTTTCATGGTGCTGGGCTCAAACCTTATTTGCTGACCATCATGGCAGTGGCATCTCGTCTATATCGACACCCTACCATTCTGAATTCGATCACTCTGGCAGTTGTGAAGCTACTTGTTGTTTATGATGAAGAACACGGTCCCCAGGTGTCCTCCAATGCAGCGCTTACACTTAGAAACTTCTGCCAGTGGCAAAGACAGCACAACCCATCAAGTGACCGGAACCCAGAGCACTACGACACAGCAGTACTGTTCACCAGACAGGTAGGTTTCACTAAGTATACTACTCCTGGTCTGGACGACAGTAAAAACAAGTAATTATGTAGCATGGCTCATATTTATGAACGCTGTTCATTTCAGGATCTTTGTGGAGCTCACTCCTGTGACACGCTAGGGATGGCAGATGTTGGCACTGTGTGTGATCCTGATCGAAGTTGCTCAATCATTGAAGATGACGGTCTGCAGGCAGCCTTTACAGTCACGCATGAGCTTGGTAGGCACATCCCCATGTTTCTATATAAAAACTAAGCAGGTGCAGAGCAAGTAGATAATTGTGTTTCTCTTGCAGGTCATGTGTTCAATATGCCCCATGACGATGCTAAACAATGTGCTAGTGTTAATGGCGACCACTGGAGTGCCCACATGATGGCCTCCACCCTGTCAAATCTGGACCAGCTACAGCCCTGGTCTCCTTGCAGTGCCCTGATGGTCACATCATTTCTGGACAATGGCCATGGTCAGTGTTTACTGGACAAGCCCCAGAAGCTGCAGCAGCTACCTCAGGCTCTGCCAGGTTCAGTTTATGATGCTAACAGACAGTGCCATCTCACATTTGGAGAGGAGTCCCAGCACTGTCCTGACCTGAGCACCACTTGTGCTGCCCTTTGGTGCACCGTCACATCTGCAAATGGCTTGCTTGTCTGCCAAACCAAGAACTTTCCATGGGCAGATGGAACACCTTGCGGATCAAATAGCTACTGTATGGCAGGCCAATGTTTGAGCAAGTCTGAGGCTGCCAAATATCAGGTGAGCACCATTTGGTGTGCCATTTGTTGTCATATGTAATTGATGCAATTCTGATGTGTGACTGATGATGGTTCTGTCTTGTCTTCTTTAAGACTCCAGTCAATGGCGGATGGGGAACCTGGGGACCTTGGGGAGATTGCTCACGTACCTGTGGAGGAGGTGTGCAATACTCTTTCAGGGACTGTGACAATCCCCTACCCAAAAATGGAGGCAAATACTGTGAAGGCAAGAGAATTCAGTATCGCTCATGCAACACCGAGGCCTGCCCTGATAGCAATGGTATGGGATAGTCCTATCACTGTTCCTGCAACCAATGCAACCAGATGCAAGCTGCATGATACTCAAATGTATTTGTTTGCACAGGTTTGACATTCCGTGAGGAGCAGTGTTTGGCCCACAATGACATCTCCTCTCAGGTGTCATTTGGCTCAGGAGAAGGAGTCGAGTGGGTACCAAAGTATGCAGGGGTGTCTCCCAAGGACCGCTGCAAGTTGGTGTGTCGAGCAAAGGGAACAGGTTACTTCTTCATTCTGAAGCCAAAGGTGAGTATCCCAATTAGACAGACCCACCAAGTGTTGTAAAATCTAACAATGGTTTAGTGGATGCAAGTGTACTTTTGCCAATATTTAATCTTGAGGTTCCTTCCAATATCTTCAGGTGGCTGATGGAACACCATGCACCCCAGATTCCACCTCAGTTTGCGTCCAAGGCCAGTGTGTGAAAGCTGGTTGTGACCGGGTCATTGGCTCAAATAAACTTTTTGACAAATGTGGCATCTGTGGAGGAGATGGATCAACTTGCAAGAAAGTTTCTGGATCAATGCAACATGCTAGGTAAGTCTAAAATCTGCACCTAAGATTTCCCAAAGTAAGTCAAATTTTGATTTAAACTAACCTTTGTTTGTTTTTTAACTAGAGCGGGCTACCAAGATGTAGTGACGATACCAGCTGGTGCCACACACCTAGATGTTAAGCAGCACTCTCTTGGAGGTCGACGCCACGACAATAGCTTCCTAGCAGTTCGCCGGCAAGATGGCACGTACCTACTGAATGGTGACTATAAGCTGACTACTTTAGAAACTGACATATCTCTGAAAGGTGCACTGCTGCGGTACAGTGGTTCCTCTGCCACACTAGAGCGCCTGCGAAGCTTTGCTCCCCTTCCTGAGCCTCTTATTATCCAAGTGTTATCAGTCAGTGATTCCTCCCGACCTCGTCTAAAATACAGTTACTTTGCACCACGCCCCAGCGGGTCAAAACGGCCATCAATTAATGTTATTAGTGAAGCAGGAGATGCTGAATGGGCCCTACGTGAGTGGGGACCCTGTTCCCAGACCTGTGGCAGTGGTATCCAAAATCGGGACGTCATCTGTCTTGATACTTACGGCCGCCAATCAAAAGACTGTCCTGAAGAGCTGCGCCCTGCTTCGTCACAACCATGTGCTCTGCATGCTTGCCCATCCTGGTTGCTCGGTGAGTGGTCTGCTTGCTCCAAAACATGTGGCAGAGGCTTCCGCAAGCGCCCACTGCGCTGCATCAGACATGATGGCCACACTTTGCCTAACGAGAGCTGCAACGCAAAAGATCGGCCACGACCTCTTCTTGATTTGTGCAACCTGACTCCCTGTTGAAACTGAACACTGAGGCATGAAACAACCTTGAAGTTGCACCTGGTGCTGACCAACACAGGTTTTTATATTAAAAGGGCCCATTATGACAAAGACTGCAACCAAACTTCTTTTAATGTTTCAAATCCCACAAATCCAACACTGGGTACAGGGCACAAAGCTGGCACACTGTGTACCTGTCTTGACAGCTGTGATGGAGGATAAGAATACGGACACCTCTGCTGCTTTGGATGCTGATGTCATGCATGTTAGATTTTGAGTGTGTATGGGTGTGTATGATGATAGGATGAAAAATGAAAGAGTATATGAAACAGCTATGCATTTTTATCGTCTGTCTGAGCCGGACTAGACAGAAAGGTTTCATTTGTCACAAGAGAGCATATAGGAACATAAAGGAACTATTGCCAGGGTCAAAAGCAGTACTGAAACAGAGTTTATTAGTAGGGTCATATAAACGCCCTCTAGTGGTTATACATGTCAAAGTTGCTAACGCTAACTAGGAGTACATATTCAACATATGCATTTTTCTTGCCAAAAATCAACGCCATATCTCACCTCAGCTAGGCACACATGCTGCTATTCAAACACCACAACAGTTAGTATGCATTTCCTCATAACTAAGTTTAACAATGCACATTAGCTTTAAGTTTAGCTTCCTAGATTGATATTTTCACCATTTTACAAAGCCATACCCGATCAAGAGGGATCATATTTTTAACTGAAAGGGAGACCAGAGAGCAGAGGTTCTATACCTCAAGAAGAGAGTGTGTTTTTGTGTTTTTATGTATGTGCAGATTAGTTCTGTGTGATTGTATGGAGATATAGTGAGGGACTTCTCTCCTACTAATACTTCATAAGTATTCCTCTCCTGCCTTCTAAGAAGGTATCTTTGTAATGAGGTATCATGTTTCGTATAGAATATTCAAACGTTATTTATTTTTGTACAACCCATTTAAAATAATCTTGTTGCTTTTTTATAATTATTGTATTTCTATTTGCTATTTTTATTGAAATTACTGAAGGATGTAGATTATATTAGAGTATTTATACAATCTATGAACTTAGGTTTATGAATAAAGTATCAAAATTGATTTGTGGATCAAAACTGTTGAGATTCTTGTGTCTTATTTTGGGTGTGGCTGCTGCTGACATTGAAGGAAGCACCATAGTCTCTAAATCCTGGTTTTGAACCCTAGTGGTTCGTGAAGGTACTACATTTTTTATATTAAATTACATATTGTATTTTTTCATCTGGTTCATCTCCTCTAGATGAAAGGAGCAACATTAATATCTGAAATCTGAACACGAAATGGTGTACGCGTGAAAAAAATCAACTACATGCATACATCAAAATAAATTAAAAAAGCGCATCAACGTTAGCTCTAGTATCAAACTGCTGAGTCTGTCTGCTCAGACATAATATAATTAGATTAATCATATTAATTAACACTCCCAACAGCTGTTCAAAGAAAGCCTACATGACCGGCATATTCAGCAGAACAGGTAATAATCATATCACTGGTTATAACGAGGAAGTCTTTTGTTATATAACACACTTTAATATTTTAAGAGGGCACCGTGGGGTAGTCATTATGTTACAAAGGTGGTTTAAGTGGAAGCTCATTCAGTCCCCAGTTCTTCTGCTAAATAATGCATACAACCAACCGTACAGCACACAGCAAAGCCTTTTATATTGAAACCTTTTTTCCGACACTCTGAAAACTGGTTAATACAACAGGTTGGAACAAGAAAGATATGCAAGATGTAAACATTTACTCTCCCTCATATGTTCATAAAAACAATTACATTCAAGCAAGGTTCTCAAAAAAATTTTCTCGAAACAGAACAAAACATTTCAGTCTACAGAGTGAATTGAGCACAGAAAAATTGTTTCTATGACAGGCCATAATTCACACCTATCTATATCAAGAACAAGTTTTTTTTTTAGTTTAGTTTATTTCAGACAGAGAACTTAGGTTCAAGCAGAAAACATTGCTGATGTACAACAACATATTTACATCAACAAGTGAATTAGTTATGAAGGTCTGAGGCTAAAAATATGAATTCGTCTGAAGCACGTGTTTTTGAGATGCTTTTGTTTACTCTTAGTGTTGAGTTCAGTTCAGGGATGATGCACAGAGAGCAGATTCGTGAAAAAACGATTGAAGAGAGATCTAAATATAGACTTCAGGGACACTAGCGAGAAGATGAGGCAGCAATTTGGCGCTATTGAAAAGGGCGCAGTGTTCCGTGAATGAGAATGACCGTGCGGCTCTTGTGTCGTTCCTGAGGTAACCTGCTACATTACCGCTCGTGTGATGAGGAGTCGTGACAGCGGAGGCGGGCGGCGTCGAGCGGCCATGCAGTCTCCTCACAGACGCATCTAGACTGGCTCCCTGGCCTGCGCGAAGTTCCTGGGGGAGGGGATCGAGGCGAAGAAAAGAAAATAGCGCAAGGAAGAAGTTGAAGACAAAGAGGAAGCAGTCAAAGGAAGAAGTTCTGCCTGAGAGACTCGTGGAACACGTGGAGCGTTATGGATAAAAGAGTTTATTTTAACGCCTGAAAATTCAACGCTTGACAGTCAGATCAGCAAGAGTTCAGTCAGATGTAAGATGTGACAGAATGAAAGATAAACTGTGCAAAGATTAAATAACACGTGAAAGTGGGTTAGTCGTGTTTTGCCAGGGATCTTAAAAAAAAAAAAAAATTACCGGAACATTATGGAAAATCCGAGGACAGCGAGTTCACAGAGGAGTTGGAAGTTCGTGAGGGACTCTCTGCTGCTTTGCTTCTTTGCCGGTAACTTAATGTATTTTTATATTTAAGAGAAAGTAAATCTGTTAATCATTCAGCGTAATCGATTATTTTATTAAAATAAAAGAGCAACAAACAATTTACGTGTTTTCAAGTAAATTTTCATTGGGTTTAGTTTTCTTTATTTGACTTACGAGTTAATTTACAATTTATCGTGTCTGTTTAAAAAAATAATGAATTTCGCTCAGTGTGTGTGTATTGTTTTCTTTTTTTCTTTTTTTCCTTTTTTTAACAATGGTAATAAAGATAACAAATGTAGCCCAGACAGCAAGCAGTGTCGGCCCAGGCCCGGCCCGAAATGGATTTCACGCGGGCCAGATGTGGGCCGGATTTTGGCCAACACTATATTGCTGTCTGGGAGGTTATAAAAGCGTTGTGGGAACGTTGTTTTGAAATGTTTCTAAAACGTTGACGTGCAGTTTTCTTGTAATAAGAACGTTACGTTTCAAATTCTACTAACTAAATTTTCTCCCAAAATATAACATTTTTTGAAAGTTTATTTTAAATGTTGAAATAACGTTAAAATGTCCATGATTCTCATGATTAGAAATCTATTTAAAAGGTAAACATATATATATATATATATATATATATATATATATATATATATATATATATATATATATATATATATATATATATATAAACATATACATATTACATTCAATAACAAATAACATAAGAACGTTTTTACAATGCTGATCTTCAAGAAAGTTTTGTCTTAACATAAAAAAAACCCGACAATGTTCCTTGTTAGCTGGGAATTTACAAACAAAGAACAGTTACTTATGAGTTACCCAGTTTACAGGCTAGTTTTATGGTTATTTTACCTACGGATAACTAACAATTTCTCTGTTGTCTTTGTGAGAGTTAATGACTTTTATTCAACATTTTGACACTTATTTATATAACATGCTAATGTTACTGCCATGTTTAATGCTACCATTATAATGCCATGGTATTCATTGACATACATAGGAGTATTAAGAAAATACCACGTTAAATGGATACTATTCATTCAGTACCAGACTCGTACCATTATACTACACAATTCTGGAGTTTTTTGATTGACCTATCCATACACACATATTGGAGGGAAGTGTGTGTGTGTGTGTGTGTGTGTGAAGTAACATTTAAGGCACCAGTTCTTCTAAAGTGTCTTTGTCCCAAAGGAGTTTGCCGACCACACATATTGGAGGGAAGTGTGTGTGTGTGTGTGTGTGTGTTTGCAGAAACATTTAAGGCACCAGTTCTTCTAAAGCGTCTTTGTCCTAAAGGTGTTGACCGACAGGACCCAGAGGTAAAATGAGGGCCTCTAGGGGACCACCCAGTTTGCAGGGTCCCACATTTGCTCTGAAGCCAGATGCAAACAGACGTCACTAAAATTGAAGCCAAATTTGGGTGGTTCAGAAGACATAATTACACCAATTATACTGTGATGACTGCGGGCAGGAAAAGATAGCGCTGTAATTGTGTACCAACCATCCTCACATTTGAGCATGAGCTTGAGATACATACATTAAAAGGTTTTAGTCCCAAAACAACTGTATTAAGAGCTCTCTTTCAAGTGTGTTATTGCACAAAAACACAAGTTTTAAGGATAGGAAGACAGTCTATACAAACAGACTTGCATCAAGCAATATGCTGCATACCCCCTTTACCAGCAGTCTAAATTCAATCATGAAATGTGTCGCAAAGCACTCTTAATCACAGATTAATAGCATTTGTTGGCAACATAAATCCAGCAGGCGTGTTTGGTGCATTAAAGAGCTCTGAGCAAGAAGAAACAAATGAGAGCTGATGATTCTTTCTGCAGGATCAGACTCGTTTTTCAGTGGCAGGATTGATGGGAACAGACGAACTCGACCCTCCGACACAGCACTAGATACTAAGACGTACTGCAGTCTGCATGCATAGAGGCCGAGGTTTTGATCATTCTGGTTGATTGGTTTTGTCTCAGTGCATGTTCCTAATTTCAGTGCACACAATAATGTTCTCAAAGTGTCTTTCGTCTTTACAACTGACAAGTCTGAATAACTGAATATTCCTTATCATTATCTGTCTTGTTTTGCACTGAAAATATCCCTTCACATAAAATATTTTAAAATAATCATAACAGAGGATGTAGACATAAAATTGACAATAAAATGGGAAAAAATATTCAAATATAATCATATAAGCATATATTCTTATTTATTTTTTTATTAATATTTTCTATCAGTCATATTTTGTGTGTGTGTGTTGGTAGGCCGTGGAGATGCTCAGTGCGACAGCTGTATTGAGTACTGCTGTGATGGGGTTCCTCCTTTCTGCTGCTCTTACTATGCGTATGTGGGAGACGTGCTCTCGTAAGTAAACACACATACACACATGTTGGGTTTCCATGTTTTATGGGGACATTCCATAGGCGTAATGGTTTTCTACTGTATAAACTCTATTTTCTATCCCCTAAATCTACGCCTAAACCCAGCCCTCACAGGAAACTTTCTGCATTTTTAGATTTTCTGAAAAACTCTGTATGGGAAGTTTGTTTCTTTATTGGGACAAAAAAAAATGTCCCCACAAGGACAAGGATTTTGGATATTGCCATCTTTTTGGGGACATTTTGTCCCCATAACATAGGGAATATACCTGAACCACACACACGGTCACTCACACACACGCATGCTTTCAAAAGTACACACACACACACACTCTTACACACACACACACTCTTCCTCACTACTGCTGTTTTACTCATGTAAAACATCATCATTAGCCGCATTTCCACTGTCGGGCCAGTGCGAGCCAGGGCTTAAAGCGGGCCGGGCGGGGCTCATAGCCCCGGGCCAGTAGCACGAGGCCAGAATAGCGCAGGGTTTCCACAGTGGAGCTTAAAGCACCACTGCACGTCACTAAAACACGCCCTTTACACGCCTCTCAGAACAACGTCATGCAAAATTAATCACACATAAACACACTTATTTCTATTTTATGTATTTATTTATTTTTAACGCTTATGAAAATAGCCTGCTTATTCAGTCGAGTCTGTTTCTGTTTATTAGCCACAGTATAGCTGTCATATTTAGAATGAATGATAATATCTCTATTTTTATAAAAGCTCCCGAACAAAAAACATTATTATGCTATATTCTTTTATGATAGGCAACGTGAGATAAACTCTCGAGACAAGGCTTGTGACAGATAATATAAGTTACTTAATAAATACACGATTGTGATAGAGAATAAGAAGCTGACATCTGATTTCTTCAAGCGGTCATATTTTACCATGTTTACTATGGTAATATGTTTAGCGTTCATATCTTTTTCTTCGTTTATACATATTTCTGCCATGGTGATTATAATCCACATTGGATCAATTTATTTCAAACACTCGCTGCTGACTGAAAGTGAGTTTTGAGCTCGACTTATTTAAAAACGTGTTTAATGCTGGTGTTAAAGCGGTTATCTTTCTGAAATGATCCGCAGCGCTGACTCGCTATTTTTATAAAAGCTCCCGAACAAAAATCATTATTATATTTTGATGATATGCAACGTGGAGCTAAACTCTTGAAACGAGACGACAAATAAAATGTTACTTAATAAATACACAATTGTGATAGAGAAAAAGAAGCTGACGTCTGATGGCTAATGTTTAGCGTGCATAGTCTTTTACATCGCTTATAAATATTTCTGCCTTGTTTAGTGATTATAATCCACATCGGATCAAGTTATTTCAAACACTTGCTGCTAACTAAGAGTGAGTTTTGAGCTCAATGGATTTAAAAAAGTCTTTAATACCGGTTTTAAAGCGGTTATCTTTCTGAAATGATCCGCGCTGACGCTCTCCAGACAAGGAGAAACTCCGCCTTTGTTCATAACCCCTCCTCTAGCCCAAGCTAGCCCTCTTTGGCCCAAGGTTTTCCTCACCCTTTTTTCGCATAAACATGAAAATCACTATCCAAATCCAGACCATTTTTAGTCTTGACCCAATTTTGACCAAATGCATAACGTTAGCAAACTGTTACTGCGGTCATGGGATAGCTTACATTAACGTAACAGCACCTGTACTATGCTGCCCGCAGTTGCAATCAGCTTCCAGAAGAGATCAGATGTGTTAAAACACTATAGTCAAATTTAAATCTAGACTCAAACTCATCTGTTTAGCGGTGCATTTATTGAATGAGCACTGTGCAATGTCCGAATTGATTGCACTATATTTTCACTGTTTATTTTATTTTCTTTTTTTATGTAAAATCATTTTCTAACTGTTTTTAAATATTTTAATCATTTTAAAAGTTTTAAAATTGCTTGTTTTATTTTTGTTATTATTTTTCTTCATGATTATTTTACTTTCTTTTATGTAAAGCACTTTGAATTACCATTGTGTACGAAATGTGCTATATAAATAAACTTGCCTTGCCTTGCCTTACAGACATAATTGTTAATGCTGCAGTGTATACAGTAGTTCTGCCAACGGTAAAGCCGTTGGTTCAGTCCAAAATGGCGGCAGCACAATAGCAGCGCCATCTAGCGATTGTTGTCAAAACTGCAATGGAGTTTCGCCTCTTGTTACTTCTATACTCTTTGGTCTTAGCTCGATAGTGGAAACACGGCTATTGAGTTGACCTCTGACCTCCCCTCCCCCCACACACAGCTGCTTGTTCATGTCAATCTGAAATCCAACCCACATCCCATAATCAACGCTTGTGTACAATTACATCAAGGTATTCCGATGCCATTTTACATGAAACAAATGTTTCAAGCAACACACCCACATCATACAATTAGCCAAAAAGTTTGTTATCCGGCCAAAACAACATTTTGTTAAATAAATACAAACTCTACATGCTGAATATCTTTTTATCCATACCTCTATCAAAACACAGCAAACCCAAACATTAGCTCTACTTTTGTATCCAACAGGAACTTAATAATCATAGCACAGTGACTGAAAAAATACAAAAAAATGGATGGCTTTACAAAAACTGCATGACTTGTCATGTTTCAGTTCTACCAACATATACCCAAAATAATTGTTTTATTTATTTTTTTTTTTTTTTTATTATTATTTTAGTTACCGTCAACTGAAACCTATTTTACATTTTTAAGTGTTGATTTTTTTAATTCTTGGCAACATACTGTATTTTCTAAAACTGAATGAGTCATTACTTTATTTTTTTTATAATTTATTTATGCATTTAGCAGCTGCTTTTACCCAAAGCGACTTACAGTGCATTCAGGCCAACATTTTTACCTTACATGTGTTCCCTGGGAATCGAACCCACAACCTTGCGCTGCTAATGCAATGCGCACTTGAGCCACAGGAACTTTATTGCAGAGATACTCAGATCTGGCTCCAAGTTTAGCTCCAACCCTGATCAAACTCACCCTAACTGTGATTTTCTAAAGATCCTGAAGGCATTGATTAGCATGCTCAGGTGTGTTTGATTAGAGTTAGAGCTAATCTCTGCAGGAAAGTGGATCTTTCGAACCAAATTTAAGTATCTCTGCTTTATAGAATATACAATGCAAAAAATAGGGTCCTCAGAAATTTAGTTGGAACCTTGATTTGAATTGTTTTCCAGTGGAAGAGGGGACTATTTTTCCAACTGAGACTGGAATCAGCTATTTCTATGATCTGTTTTGTAAAAATGCTTATCAGTTGTTTCAATATTTTTCAATACTTTTGAGCTGCTGTTATTGCAGAAGTAGAGGTTTTGCATTATATTTAAAAGTTTGGAACATCAGGTCTGGATTTCTGTCATGCTGTCTTTTAGCATTTGTATAAAAAGATAAGAAAGATCCATGATTTTGGTATGGGCTAAGCTTGTGTGAAAAGAAAATGTAAGCGTTTTAGAAATATGTTAATTGACTGACTAGGCTATTGTGTGAAAACAACATGAATTGTGTAAATGGCACGGTCACAACAGACCAATGTTGTGCTAATTGGGTATAGACTTGTCAAATGCTGTTGTCACTACAGACTGGACAAAGGGTTGTTTGCAAATGGAAAAAAGCAACTTCATATGATTTCACCAATGATCATTGATATGTTTTTTTAATATCCAACTAAAAAGGGGCCTTTTCAAAACATTGCGTCATGGTTCTCTTTAAGTTATTAATAATAACACAAATAGAACATTTTGAGGTTATCTGGTCTTTATAGTGTTTTTACAGTTTCTGAAACTATGGCTTCACAAAACATGCAAAACATTAAGCATACCTATTTTAAAACTATTTTAACTCTTATAAAAAAAAGCTGTTTTTGCATAGTAGCTACACACAAACATCAAATGTTTAGCCATATACATGTCAAATTACACACAGATATGATGAATGTTAAACACTATCTTGCGTTTTTTGCTTGTTCAGTGTGCAGTGGAGTGCACAGGAGTTTGTCTTCTTTTGGCCCATTTTCCTAAACCATTCATTCAGTTCTCGAAAATAAAAAACTTTTAACACATTTCACCCCATTTGCTCAAAGTTTTTGGCAGAACTCTACACCAAAATGCCATCTTTTTTGCACAGCTTTAAACATGTTCTCAAATATACAATATAATACAATATCTATTGACTTGAATCTGTATATGTTGTATTCTGTAACTGAAATAGACTTGATTCCTGATTCCTGATTCCCTAAAGGAGGTTTTTGTAGAAGTGTTTTGAAAATTGCAAGGGGGTACAAATAATTTAGTTCTTCCTTAAAACATTCAGATTTGATTTCTGAGTGAACAAATTAAGTATGAATGGTTTCACACATGATCAGTGGATGTAGGTAACCAGTAAATAAGTGTTTACTGTAGAGAACTGTTTAATGTTTTGCTAAAAGTTTGTTAATATGTGTGCAGTGTTTCAGACTTGGTCTGAAGATCACGTCTATGAATGAATGGTTTCAACTTTTAATGTGTAAGCAATTAAAAAAACTGTTGATAGCTTTCTCAAAAAGTTGGACAATCTAACATTTATGTTAGTACTTGTTTCGTGACGTTTATATAAAATTCAAAAGTAACTTTCCCTTAATTTTTGCAAAATAAAAAAATAAACCATTTTAAAAGCTGGACTTTTCGAACATTCAGGGAACAGTCAGAAGTAACGTTTTCATAACTTAATGGGAAGGTGTTTTTGTTAACTGGCCTTGGCTTTTGCTGTTTTTTTAGATATTTCTCCTCCGATAAAGATCATAGTATCTCAGATCCTTTGGTTGGACCTTAACTAAACCTCAGGGCATCGTTCTGAACTCATGTCTCTACACTCCTACATCAATCCAAACGTGAAATCACAATCGAAAACCAACTCATTTGGTCTTTTGTGCCACAACAAAGACGTGTTTAGTCAGGTGCCTGTTCACACAAGAGACGGATCACTGTAGACTCACAAATGGATGGGATCCATCATGAGGTAAATAAATATGAGCATGGGTGGTCTGACTCCACAAAAACACTGGATGAATGTACTTACTGAGTTTATTAGCGTTTGCTAAACTAAGTATCACAAGTAGTGTATTGTATGTTAGTCTCAGTTTTCGCTGATGGTTTTGTTTTTCAGGGGAACGGCCATCTCAGGGATCGTGTTTGGTGTGGTGTTTTTGATGGGCGCAGTGGCCGCCATCTTTCTGTGCATCTGTATGTGTGTGAAGAACGGGCGTGGGGCGAGAGTGGGCGTCTTCGGCTCATCATATATCAACACTGTGACTCAGGGTTACCCAGGTAACACAACAACACACAAAAACCTTCACCCAGCGCACTAGAGCTGACTAACTGAAACCAGCATGCTGTCAGACACAAGGGATCATTCTGAGTGGATTTTGTCAATTATAATCAATGAATTATATTATCAGTAATATTATCGATTTTATTGCTCTGACACTATCAGATGAGAATAAAATTTGAGCTAAGTAATGACACTTTGCAACATCAAACTGTTATTGAACTGAACTGAATCAACTTTGGATTTATTTACTGAATAAACATTGAACTGACCAATGAATGTTCATATTTTCTATAGAGCTGCTTTTGAATTTCTTTCATTATAGATTAATTTCGCAACATTAACATGGACTGTTTCCTGTTTATTACTCTAAAGCTGCTTTGAAACAGTCTCCGTTGTATAAAGCGCTATAGAAATAAACGTGACTTGACTTTTTATGATTATCAATCACTCACAATTTGCTTCCAAAATGTGCTTCTTAAACATTATTGCTGTATTTCTTTTGTATTTTATGGATATTAGTTGTATTTATTTTAAATGGCAAAAAAAACATATTTACATACACAAAATATTTTGTTAATTTACAGGGTTTCTGCTGGACTTAAAGTTCTTAATTCACCCTTCCACCAATCACTCTCAAATATGCAAATATGCACCCTTTAGGCGTAAATAGGGTACAAAGGTGTACCCTTTGAAAGGGGTATTATTGCTTTTGTACCTTTTTTTTCCTTAGAGTGATTAATGCCTTAAAAAATCTATAAAGTAGAAAGACTTCAATTAATAAAATCATGGCAGAAAATGAATATCTCCCTCACTGCATTTGTTTTGTTTTCCAGTACGAATGTCTAAACATCCTTAAATCATGAACAGTGACGATGTAAAATTTGATTAAAACAAGAAAAAATATCTGTCAGTGGAGAATGAAAACTAGTTTTTCCTTTGATTGATGTAGGACCATTACATTTACTGTAAGATAAAACCATGACAGTTTCCTTCAATGTATTCCTTAACCCCTTAACTGTCACTCACATTTTTGAACATTGACTTTGTAGTGCACAATCCAAACTTAAATTTGTATAATTCATGAACGAAAATATTTTGTAACATGATATTGATGTACCATTTTCATGGTAATGCAATGTCTGATTTTAAAATTGGTTTTAAAGGATGAATTTCGAGATTTTAAGTTTTCAGTCGATATATCATTTCTGATGATTTCTAAAATGTTATAGAGAAAAAGGCAACAAAGAAGTCTTTTTTTTTTAAACAAAGGTCAAACCTCTAGTTATAATTTAGATTTTTGAGGGTGCACTCTTGTCATACATTAATCGATTACTTTTCCTATATAATTTTTAACAAAAAGTATTGGTAAAATATATATTTGGGAGTCTTAGACCTTTCCAACGATATATAGTTTGTCAAGATTAGATTAGATTTAATTGTAATATAGTGAAGTAAATGTAGGCGTCCCACAGGGTGGACGGGTGACAGTTAACAGGTTAAATGTTTTTAACCTGGTCTTACAAAGGTCTTGACCTTAATAAAACCTGCAGAAACTACCTTCTGACCTTATTTTTTTTTCTGAAATTACAAACCTTTTACCAATATTAAAACGAAAAAGCTGACATATTGTATCACCTATATCACTTATTATAAAAGCTGACGTATTGTATCACCTATATCACAATAAAACATGCAAAAAAAAACTTAAAAAAACTTAAAAATGTGCATAATACTATAAGTTCTGTCTTATTCTTCTCAGGTCCTCCACCTCCTTATAGCTATGATTATGAGATGTATCCTCCTGATCGACGGCCGCCTCCATACACACCAACTCCATCCAGAGGGGCAAACTACTCTCCACCTCCACCTTATCCAGGCTACAGCCGCAAATGAGCCTCCTAATGTGCCTGATTCTGAGAGGATGAGTGCTGCACTCTGACATGCACACAATGAAGACCAGTGCTCTGTCAATAAAGCAGGGATTTCCACTCACTGGAGCAGCCGCAAAGATGGTTCTTACATGGGATTTGACTGTTTTCCTTCATGGCATGGACATTTATGGTCTCACAAATCTAAAGAACACTAATAAACGTTATGAGGCAACAGGAGACCAGGACAGGCCTAAAAACTAAGATCAAAAATTTGATTTGGTAAATGTGTTTTCTTGTGATGCGGTTTGTTCAAAATCAGTGTTATTTCATTAAATGTCTAATTAAGATACAGTGAAATGAACTGTTAATATGGGAGTAGACTTCATATTGTTGTACAGAGTAACATTATATTCTTATACCTACAATGTGTCTTGATTACTGTTGGATTAATTATATAGGAAATAATTTTCTAAATGTATTTATTAATAGAAAATTGAAAGAGCAACTTGTTTTTGCAGTTGGCTACTATTATGAAAACATACCAGGTGTTGTTAACTTCTCAGAAAACCACTAATTGTGTCCAAACAGCAAAGCAGTAACTCTTTTTTTTTTTTTTTTGTCTATTTTTACCTTTCATAATAAACTAAAGGCTGCATGATTGTTCTTTGAAATGTGGTGCATATGCTGTCGCTGTTTGTTAGTAAAAAGGGTTTATTCATTGTGGCCTTTAAAAGCAGATTTGCACACATATCCCAAAAATCTACATTAATATATAAATTGATTTCATTCAGCAAACCCTTGAAAATAATTAATATAGAATATCGCACTGTCAATTAAATTATTACATGAGAATTTACCGAGCCATACTAATATTAACGTCCACACGGTGGCAGCAAATAATAGAAATGCGCATAATTCTCCAGATAATCTAGATAACATTTTTTTTTAGTTTATTTATTTATTGTATATAAAATAAAATGCATGTATTACATGAGCAATAACGACATAGTAATATGGTAAAAATAAACCGACTGCATTAAAATAATAATAAAAAAAATTAAGCTACAAAATATAAATATATACACTGATTGGAAAACAGATACCTGACTGAAGAGTAAAATATTTTTGTTATTATCCATAAGCCAAAATACTAAATTACAATAATAATAATAATAATAATAATTATGACAAGCTGGAATGATTTATGTTATTTAAAAAAGGCAAATACATATAAATTAAATTATAAAATATATTTAAATGTAATGTAAAAAGAAGTTATTTGAGCTGTAGTCTCCAGTGTTTTGAGTGTGCGTCAGTATTCCTGCTCCCCCTCCCTTCATTCATCCTCGCTGTCCGGTCAGGTGACGCGTCATCACGGCCGCATCGCATATTCGCATTCTTCTCAGAGCTGACACGGTTCACACACCGACATTTTACACCAGACGGATATTTACTCGATACAGATCCACGCTATTTGTTAGAAGCACGGAGAAGAGGAGCAGAATGGGGTCGAGAGAGGTTTTCATATTACTGATGGCCGCGATATCGACGATCGCTGTTGAGGTAAGAAATCGACAAAACATCAAAGACGATGAAGCGATTCAGTGTAACGTTAAGCATCATCGCAACGATACATAACCTACATAAGAATAGCTGCACTTCGATGAAATTAAAAACAGCCGCGATTATAGCTTTAAAACCTCCGTTTCCATCCAATAAATCGCGACGATATATCTATCTGGTATTTATGTCGTTTCTAAACCCGAATGAGGTTTAATATTTAACGATTGTGCTTTTGTTAAGAGTCATATAATGCTAACGTTACATAAGGAATTTAGTTTCCTCGTCTTATGTAACGTTAAAGATTTTTTTTTCCGGTTACATTAGTAAATTCTAGCAAACATCGGTGGAAATAATAGCTATAAAGTTGCATGCGCGTTCTGCAGATCGCCGTTAGCCTGTGAGTGAGCGGTGTTTTAAATCCGACATGGAGGATGAACAAATACTGTGTATCAGATCCGCTAATTAAAATGAATAATCAAAAGTGTCTGGCTGAGCTGATGTAACGTTAGTGAGTGCTGCGCTGTTTAAACATCCAATGCGCTGCACTCGAACATAATAATGTGGCAATCTCTGATTCACTGATTCACACATTTAACCTTAGTCGCCTTTATTTATATGAGATCCTAATAAGTTCCTGCTGGATGTTCTGGAACAGGAAAATTTGAGTTTAAGTTTCATCCTGCAAGATCTCAATCCAAATGATAATTCACTTTTACCCGAGATTTTCATCGAGTAAATCAGGCGTGTTGTTGTCACTCGGTGTGTGTGGAGAAAATGTATTTTTCTGACGTCGGAATGCGTTTGTTTCTTCTTCGGCCTTTATGAGGAAATGTTTCTTTAAACCGTGACTCGTTCAAATAAACCGTTGCGCTGATGTCTTCGTTCCGCTCCGTTCCCTTCAGAGGAACGCGTCTTCTGTGTGAATGCCCCCCAAGATGGCGGCGAGTCACCACAACGGGATGGAGACCGTCTGGAGCTACTTGTATTTCGAGGAACTCGCTAATTTTAAACACTAACGATATGTTTAAGTTTATTTTACTGTAAGACACATTGTCTCTGGGTTCGTCTAAGCCCTGTAATTTTCCACCCCGTAGTCTCCATTGTATTCTCACAGCTCCCAGACTTTTAAAGAATAAGGTAGCCTACTGTGTTTTTTTTTATAGATATGTACCATGGTGTGTTTTTGGTTAGCATTGGTGTACCATGCCAATAAATTATGATATATGAATATCATAGCCATTGGTATCAAAATACCATGGTCTAATGTTTTTTTATTATTTTTTTGAGCCATTATGTGATGTTTCTGTTTATTGTGTTGCAGAGTGAAGATATTGATTGGCTATTTATTAACAGTGTTTAACTGCTTTCACATTTGGTGGATTGTGGTTTTGTTGGTCTGTAGAAAAGGAAAAGGTTTGTCAGATGTCTCACACTCATGGATGAACGTTAAAGCAAGAGAGAGACTCAAGGCTGTTTCAGCTGAACTCAGGACATATCCCGTATACTACAGTATTGGAATATTATAATACGTGTCAGTGTTTATATATTTTTCTAAAATGGCTAATAGCCTTTTTTTCAACCAGATGAACCATCACTTAAATTCAATAGTCAATAATGCCAGTGTTTATTTACAAGAAGAAAAATACAGTAAAATTCTTGTTGCAACACGCATGCTTAGTTTTCCCATCCACTTTTTTCACTAAATGAATTTAAAGATTATTTTAACATTTCTTTTACATATGCACCAGTATGACATCTGCAATATTAATTGAACACGTTTTTTACAAATTGGAAACTTCTCAATTATTATTATTATCATTTTTTGAGTGATGTTTAGGGTTGTACACAGTCTTTGCAAACTTAACGGATAAATAAAAAGCGTTTGATTCAGCACACCCATCACAAGCATATTGTGAATATTTGATATGGCCTTATGTAATATAACCTGATTGAACGACAGAGTTTTCATCTGTACCTTGTATAAACGTCATATTTCTTGTTCTCTACTGTTTGTTTTCCAATTAGCCGTGGCTCACAATGTTGTCCTCCACTTTTATTCACAATTGCAAAGGTCACATGGTGCACACTGGTATGGCAGGCATTGAGAGGCAAGCTTTCAAACGAGCCGCAGGTTTGTGTTCTGAATGAGAGGCTTTGTTGGCTGTAACATGCGTGTCAGCAGGTGAGCGATGCACACGGCCAGCACAACAACAGCTTGTATAATCAGGATGAGTTTGTGCAAAACCTACCTGTAGGGCTGGCCCATAATCATCCAATATTCATGATAACATTTCAAGAATTGTACAAATTAAAGCCACAATATTTAAATGGTTTGAATGTGTTTTTTCATTTGGGTGTCGCAGGTGCCATTACACTAGTTTCAGAATCATTAACAATCTCGTGTCCAGTGAGTATGAGTGCTTTTTTTTTTTAGATTTCAGTGAATCATTTCACTGGTTCAATGAATCAGTTCAACACTCTAATTTAAATTGTTGAAACTTTTTGTTTGCATTATCAACCAGAAATGTTCACAAAAGTCTCAATGACATTGTTTTCCATGTAAGACAGTAATTGTTTATTGCTGCATATGATTAAAAATGAATAAATATTATTGATCGTCAACAATTAAAGGTCCAGTAGGAGGTCTTGGAAAATGCTAACTTTAGCCTGATAGCACTAAAAGCATACGTTCCACCCTCCCTGCAAATCGCCATCCAAAACCACGCATCCTGAATGCATGATCCTGGTCATTTCCACAGAGACAACATTACTACGATACATCATGTGTCATACACCGATGAGAAAACTTTATAGTACAGTTAGTAACAGTAATCTAATACCAAGGAAGGAAGGAAGGAGGGTCAGGTTGTTGATGTTTGCCTGCTATTCTCGCTCTGTCTGCACTGCGTAAGTGAATACTGTCTCCACGAATGATGCGCAGAGGTATGGTAATGCATATGTTGTCAGGCAGGTAGGAAAGCCTATCATAATGTTGGGACCGAACATTTTGATTGGATGAACATTTCTTGGTCCTAAGTCTTCCACAGAATATATAAATACATATAAATACATTCAGACCACTTAACTTAATGATTGCTATCGGGAAGTAAAGAGACTTTTCAACCAGCATAACAAAAAATGCTTCTCAAGACAATCACCTATTGCACCTTAATTTGTGTTATTACTCAGAAATGTTCACAAAAGTCTCAAGGTTATTATAAGCTCCTTCCACACAGTAATACCAGTAAATTGCTATAAAATTACAGGAGCGACTTTTTACTGGTACAAAAATGCACTGTTCACACAGACAATGATGTCGTCTCCTTTTACCGGTAAAACACCATTCACATATCAGTTTCAAAATACCGGTAAATTCTATGAACTCATTAAACAGAAATTACCTCTAAAAGGCTGCGCTTCATGGTGTTATGTTTGTAAACATGGAGGGGCATATTCGGTCAATGTTTTTGTTGATGCTGCTTTTGGCCAGAGACTTGAATTTGATGACTTAAATTCGAGCTACACCGCGCGGAGTAAATGCGTTCACTATGTAAAATGTGCTAATATTTAGTAAAACTGAAACTAAAGTTAAAACCATAAAAAAATATATTTTCTTTACTAGAAATAAAATATAAATATGTTCAGCAAGTTGCAAAAGCAACATTTCTTATTTTAATTATTTTTAAAAAATAAAAAATTTAAAGTCAAAATTTAAACTACTAAAGGTGACAAAAACAATAAAATGACTAAAACTTTAGCTAAAATGTAAATTAATATAAAAAATTCAGATGACAAAACTTAATAGTATCTCGTGATACTAAAATAACACTGATCTCCCAATTGCATTTTTCTTATTTTTAAAATTTTGTAGGAAAGTATATGTACATAAATATTGCCGTTTAATGATGCATATAAATAAAAAAGAATACATTTGAATTGTCATGAATGATTCATTTGCGTTATCTCTCAGTGATATCTTTTAATAAAAACACGGGTAAATATTATTTTTGGTGCTTATAAATCTATGGAATACAAAAAGAGTATAAATAAAAGTTTAGTAAAAAACTGCTTTTAATTAGATTGTATTGTATTTTCATGCATTAAATGCCTTTTTAAGAGCAAATATGTAAATAACATCATATATCTTGCAGTAATGGTTAAATGTATTAATTTGGCACATTTAGTTGTGATGCATAAAATGCAATAATAAAAAAAATAAATGAAAAACTGTTTTTCTTAGCAAATTAACGTACATTTTGCCTGGTGGGTGATGTATAAGAATACACCAGTGGGTATTTCATTTTCTTAAGTTCTGTTTTTGCCTTGTTTAATCAAGATTTATCCTTTTTAACAGGACTGTTTTGTTAAACCCATTTAGTTGTAATGCATCAAATGCAGTAATTGTAGCTTTAGGACTGCAGATGTCTTCTGGTCTCGTGGGTTTTTCCTCACGGCCACTTCTATATTTAGCGTTTCTCTGGAGAGCGAGTGAGCGAGAGACAGAGAGAGAGAGCCGGGGTGTGGCACACTGTCTCTGCTCTCCTTCCTCAGCATTTCCAGCCTTCCTCTCATTCTGCTGTGAGGTTTCATCATAAAATCCGTCTGGAGTTGTTTCATAAATGAGATGATGTGTTTTGATATTTTAGAGTAGAAAGACATTGTTTCGAAAAATTGCTTGTGATTTTCCACATCTTTACTTAGAAACATTTTTTTGTTCAGAAACGACTAGTAATTTTTACAGGTAATTACAAAGAAATGGGAAGTAGCACTGAATTAAACATGACATTTTGAAATTGAAGGATTGAAATGTTATTCAAAAACTGCTTGTGGGTTTTCTAAAGTCGATTTGGATAAAAAAAAGAAATCTTCTTAAATGAGGAAATGTAATGTAAATGTAGGCCTACTTTGAAATGATTTTCACACTGAAATTACTAGTAAATTTTGCAAATAATTACAAATGGCTTGTAACATAGAATTAATGTGAAAGTTTGAAGTAGTAAGGCTAGAATAGAAAAACATTTCTTGTGATTTTTCTAATTTTAAGCTTTAAGGCGTTTACTAAATCAGGGCTTGACAATAAGGACATTCGATGAATTTGTCACCGTTTATCATTTGCATGTTCTTTTAAGCCTTTAAGCAAGATGCTACAGATAACCCCATTCAGTACTGATGTGCTGTGTTCTGTTTGTACAGCACACACAGAGAGACGTGTCTTGAACAGACAGATACATAAGTGTGTCAAAATATCTGTCTTGGCAAGAAACTTTGTAGCTTTAACAATGATTAATCTAGATTTAATTTATACAGTGGTGTACACATACACCTGTCGACTGGCCATTTTTTGTTTTATTTCAACCGATCTCTGTTCGGGACTTGCACAAACTGCATGCATTTTTTTCAAAATGTAATTTCTTGTGTGGAAATATTAGGAATTATGTAAACGACCGTTATCAGAGGCCAGAGATGCAAAGAGGAGAAAATACTGTAGCAGGCAGAGCAAGCTCTCACTGTAGCAACAGAAAAACTAAAACAGGATTTTCTTCACTAATCCTTCAAAATGGATTCCGTTCAAATGTTTTAGTCACTTTGGAGAAATGTAAATAAAAAGTCGAATTGATTTAATCACACAATTTTTGCATTAAATAATAATTCATTTGTAACTGAACAAGGCGAGAATGCAATCTTTCTTCACTATTGTGGCATATGGGTGGTTCTTTCTGCTTCCTCCTCCTGTTTACTCCCAAAGCGGACGTCCAGTTTTTGTGCAGACACAAGTGTGTGTGTGTGTGTATGTGTGTGTGTGTATGTGTGTGTGTGTGTGTGTACTCTCTCACAGATTCATCTGGATAGCGTTTGTAAGTAATTCGTCTGTTTGGCGGTGACCTACATTTGCAGTGAGGGCAGGAGCGATTGAAGGATTATTGTATTGTCTCTCTCTCTCGGATGTGAACGCACGTACTGCTTATTGTGATTGTTTTACTGTGCTATAAAAACAACAGTGATCATTTTATGTGGTGAATTTGGGAAGAAGAGCACTGATTCGATCATGAAAGCATGTTTTTGAAGGAGTGAAAGCTCAAGCTTGTTTGTTCATGTGAATATGGAGTCAGCTGTCACTCCATCATCCATCAGTCTCAGATCCCTGGATGAGTGACATATCATAGAAAGTATCAGGACTGACTTATGTAATCATATTTTTATGATTTTTGTCGATTTGGATTATGCTAATATTGGATAGCAGGGTTCTTAAATGATAGAGAGTTATTAATCATTTTCACTGGACATTATCATATTTTGATGCCTGATTTGACTTAGAAATATAAAATCTAGTCTGTTTATATCACATGAAATTTAAAGTGTATGCAATTTCAGATTAATATTATTCATTTTTAATGTGTGAAAACAGAAAATATCTATACAATATATTATTGTATAATTGTTCAGTTGTTCTTCATTTTGTCATGATGTAGTATTGTTGATTAAAATTTCATTTCGACAAAAGCAGTTTTTTAGATGTTACCATACACATTACACATTTTTATGTTTAAAATAAAATACAACGTAAGCTCTTCTGCTGAGCATTATTGTGTTTTTTAATGCCCGGTTTCATGCAGGCATATAATATATATTGATATCACAAAAATGTAAGTTCATACAATTTCAGATTGATTCAGTTTTATTTGAATTATATAATACTGAATTGATAATGTCTATAACAATAATATTGTAAATTAATGCGCAGTTGTTCTTTATTTTGTCGTAATAGAGTACAGTTGGTTTAGTCATGGTAAATAATATATTTAATGTCTCTTTTAGCTACCAAATCCACATTTTTATGTTACCTGATAAACCTGTTTTGGTTTGTTTGTTTTAAAACAAAATAAAATGATATAAAAAAAAAATTTAACTATAAAAAGTACCACATTATTTACTTTTTCTATTTAACGTTATAATGATTTGATGGCTAATTTCACTTCACAAATGTATCATTTTATGAATTCTATATGTTTCTGAGTAAATACTGGGTATTAGTTAAATGTAACTGAAGTCTCAGTTGTATCAGTATTACATATGAGCGTATGTTTCATATGCAGTGGTTATTATAATGTTGTGATGTCTGTCATCTGTGGATCTGATATGGAGAGACTCAGAAAATCCCCTCATTGAAAGACTTTCTCCCAGAGGACACTGGGGTTAATGGGCGTGAGGCTGACCGTCGCCATGGCAGCAGAGCTAGGAGGGGGGTCCTGCCGTGGCAACAGTCTCCGTGGGAACAGACGTCTTTATCACACTGTGTGTGTGTGTGTGTGTGTGTGTGTGTGTGTGAGTGCATTGACCGATCTGTAATCAATGTAACACACACACACACCCTGAAAAAATCTGGCATCGACCAGGAGCAGATATCATTATACACACACTCGAAATCAGTGTCGCATCGCGATGAGTCCGTGATATCCATATCCTTGTCCTCATTCATCTCTCTCTTTCTCTCTCTGGGGTGTTATTCTGGCCTGTCTGTCTGTTCGTGGGCTCACGGGGGTCCTGAGCTGCTCTGATAAAACCTTCCCAATTAAACTCATGCTGATCACAGCGCTGTATTCGCATGTCAATGTGATAAGAGCTCAGCAGATGGTTGGACGTTTATCGAACCATCACGCACCGGTCATAGGAGACCGAACTAGCCTGATTGACCAATCACACGGCTCCCCTGAGGGTCTGTGTGATGTCATAGAGGCTGCTATGTTATTTAAGTGTTAAGTTTGTTCATTTATGCACTAGTTTAGAGTCTGAATGAGCACTTTTATTATATTTCAGATGCAAGTGGTTCATAATGTGAATCTGTTTACACTGATGCACACTGATTCATTCATTTGATGTGGATGAAATGAATCATCTGATCTTTGTGTCCATCAAGACCCAAATAAAAGAAAATAATCAAATTATGTGTGTATATATTGTCACACATATTTCAGTTCTTTTCAGTACAGTATGTGTTTGAGTGTAGAAGCGAAATGTTCTGGTTTAGTTCTTTATACTAGTATTCCAGTGGCTGATTGCAGTAGTTAATGTTCGAACTCACAATTCAACACCGTTACTGTTACATATTCAAGTTGTTTGAGCGGATGTTTGCTCAATGGTTGATTTTTAACAAGCTTCACTAAAGAAAACTGTTTTCTTCAGATGTTGCTCTTTCATGGCTTGGGATGCATGTGTACATCTTATCAATTATTATCAGCTATGTTAACTGTAAGTGCTCACATTGTCTTATTTGTTTCTCCTACAGTTCCTGTGCAGAAACCAAAACAGAGACAAACCAGAGATATAGTTAACTGAAACTAAAAACGAAATAACTCCAACTATGATAGCATTGATGCTAGTACAACACTGACTCATGAATGACTAGACGTCAATGCTTTTAAATGTGAAGCAGCTCAGATCTTTAGTATCTTGGCAAACCTAAACACCGTTTGAGACAATGTTGAGATCTGACCAGCAGCTTTATGGGAATTTATCCCTTATCCCCGGCTGACCCTGTGATCCCACACATGTCCGCGTGTTGGGACGGTATGTGCTGCTGACGTGTGAAGAAACGCCTGCATTCAGAAGGATTTCAATGTCTGTGTGTTTGTACCTACTTGACCATATTTTGGAGACAAATCTGTACCCAGAAGTGAGTAAAGCCTGACTAGACCTACTACTGGGGATGTCCTTGTCGATAAAACACTATAAAAATAAATCGAAAAAAACATTTTCTGTTAGGGTTAGTGTGTGAGTTAGGGTATTATTTATAACTAGTTGTGTATAAAGACAATAAAGTATATTGTCCCCATTTAGATTCCCATGTTGGAAAATTATGCAAATTTGCACACTTATAATGGATTAATTAGCATATTTTAAAATGTTTGCTTTTGTGCATTAAAGTCTATTAGGTTAAAGTAAAGGGTGTTTTGTCTAGTTCGGCTGTAGTGTCGTGTAGTGCAGTATCAGTCGGTTCTCTGTTCATAACATCACAGTCTGATCACAAACAGGACATTGTTTTCTTGCCAACACGTTGCTAATAAGATTAGCGAACACAGAACGTAAGCAGGTCTTCCACTTTCCGTCTGTCTGTCTGTCTGTCGCTCTCCCTCCTGCGCGCGTCTTTGTCCTTCCTCAACACAATGCGCTCATTCAGCGGAGTTTCTCAGCTTTACGGAAACTGTCTAACAATAGGAGCTCGAAATAGACTCAAAACTCCCTCAGACGGCCGTCACAAATTAAACAGCGTTTGTGTGTCTTAAAAAAGCTCTCAAACAAGAGCCGTTATTAAGATCGGTGGCTGGAGATGGACGGAGAACCCAGTATTTCTGTCCCTTACCCTTAAACAAAGACACATTTACTTTACAAGCAAAATCACCTTAAAATATTAAGGGAAAAAATAGCAAAATAAAGTGGGTTTATGCTTAAAACAAGAAAAAGTATGTGTCAATTGGGTCATTTTGTTTTTCTTTTTAACTTAGTTTGTTTTTCTGACCCCATTTTAATAGTTTTTTCTTGTTTTAAGCATGAAATCATCTAATTTTGAAGATTTATTCATTTAGAAAGCAACGTTTTACCTGTTTAGTCATGCGTAACTGTTTAGGTCTTTTGTGTGTCGTATTTCATCACACAGAGTCAAAGCAAACACTTTTTCTGACACACAAGATTCACCCATCCTTATTTTTAGTACTGTCCAGGCGTGTGTCATTCAGGCAAATCTGTGTTCTAGTTGATCTCTCCTAATATAATCAGCGTCAGCGAGAAGGATTTCCCCAAGTAATTGGTTACTGACCCAGGAAGTGTTCATTTACTCAGTCATGAAGCAACGTTTACTTAGTGAAGTCCGGAGAGCTAATAAAGGTTGAACACGGAGAGCTATAAATGCTGATAGTGGGTAGTTTAGTTAAGGTCATCAAGGTTGAATTTGTGTAGTCTCGTGTTCTGGCATTATCAGGGCATTCCTGGTGTTTTGGCTTCCTCCTAATCCACTGTCTGAACTAAACTCGTCCTTCACCTCTGATGGGAACAGACTTTCCATTTCTCAGTCCTTTCCTGTGAGGACTATTATGGACCTCTTTCACATTTCTGGGTTTGTCAGCAGCGGAAGTCGTCACAGTTGGGTTAACTTGAAGAGGGGTGAATGGGAGAGTACCGCAAATATATTTTTTGCATTCCCATTTGCTCAAATTGCAATATAATTGTTTCAATTATAATTGCTCAAATTGGTAATATAATACAAAGAATTGTGTTATAAATATTCATACATTAAAAAAAAAAAAAAAAATATATATATATATATATATATATATATATATATATATATATATATATATATATATACACATATATATATATATATATTTAAGTATATTAAAAACTTTCAAGGATTTATGATGTTGAATACCGTTAAATGCATCAACTCATTTTTGTGAAAAGGGTCCATTATTATTATTATTATTATTATTATTATATGAAGAACAAAAAACATATATATGTAAAATTATGATATATATATAATTAGAATAATTGTACTCATTATTATTATTATTCACAATTATGAAAAGTATGTTTATTTATTTATTTGTTCAGGATATCTGGTTCTTCAGTCAAATTGACAGTTAGTTTTCTCCTTGACAAATTCAGTTTCAGCTCAATTTTTGTCGCACCAATAATCTGAATATGATGTGTATATGCATACATGCATTGAAATATTCTTGTATATTGTCTTCTGACAGTGTTACACAATAATTTAATAATGACATTAATGTACGTCAGGACTCGTGTTTGGTGATGTCTGTGGTTTTCTTGTGTCGCAGGTGCCGTCAGACTCTGGTACGGGACTGCTGGCTGAGCCACAGGTCGCCATGTTCTGCGGGAAACTCAACATGCACATCAACATTCAGACCGGAAAATGGGAACCCGATCCATCCGGAACCAAGAGCTGCACTGGGACAAAAGAGGGAATCCTGCAGTACTGCCAGGAGGTGAAAACGACGCTCCTGGCATTTATTTATGACTGCAATGCAAGGCCAAAGATAACGTGTTAAAGATAATAAATGAGCCTCTCAATCATCAGAGTCATGTTAACCCAGAAACATATCTGAGTTTATGAACTAAAGTACTTTGCTCGAAACGTCTTTGCTCTCTAATGATATAATCATTCATATGTTGTCACAATGTATTGTTATTGAGAAAATAAAGATTAGATCATTTATTCAGACATTAAAAAATCAATAATAGCTCTAGACAATATTAAGATGATACACACACACACACATATATATATATATATAAATAATATATAGTCAGAAGAAAGAAAAAATATAACTTTTTCAAATAAAAAAAGAAAGCCTTTGTTACATATGTATTTGTTCAACTGAGTATCATAAATCAGGCTTTTAGGGCTCAAATATAGTCTGATATAGTGAGAACATGGAGGGAAAATGTGAATGAAATTCTGATGTGAATGTAAATCAGTGAGGTCTTTATAACAGTATAGCAGATACTTACATACAATGACATAAATATCAGTCTTCATTCTATAAGTGACCCTGGACCACAAAACCAGTCTGAAGTCGCTGGGGTATATTTGAAGCAATAGCCAAAAAAACATTGTTTCGGTCAAATTTATAGATTTTTATTTTATGCCAAAAAATCATTAGGATATGAAGTAAAGATCATGTTCCATGAAGATATTTTGTAGATTTCCTACCATAAATATGTCAAAACTTTGTTTAGATTTTTTTTTTAATTAGTAATGTGCATTGCTAAGAATTCATTTGGACAACTTTAAAAGCAATTTTCACAATATTTAGATTCTTTTGCACCCTCATATTCCAGATTTTCAAATAGTTGTATCTCGGCCAATTATTGTCCGATCCTAATAAACCATACATCAATCAAGCTTATTTATTCACCTTTCAGATGATGTATAAATCTCAATTTCTAAAAAAAAATTACACTAGAGACTGGTTTTGTGGTCCAGGGTCACAGATCTCCAATAATATGTCTTAATAAGATGATATTTAAATGTTTAGTTTGATGATCAAAACATATAATGCAATGAAAAATACAATGATGTTTGAGAGATGAACAAATAAACATTCCACAAAAGCCTGATGATCATATTTGATACTCACTGGATAATTAAATTAAGCTAAGCTGCTTCAGTCCAGTAATTGTTCATCTTGAAATATAACTAACAATATCAAAGATGTTCTTACGTTTACTTTATATAAATCAGTAAAGATTTCACAGTAAAAAACACATGAAGCCTGAGGTAGTTGTATATGCAATCTTTTACCTGCTAAAAACGTAAACTATCAGTCAGACAACAGAAGGCATGCAGAAGATTGTGGTCAATAGGTTCAGGTTTGGATCATTTAGAGGTCAAATATGATGCAGCAGGCTGTACAGTGTTGTAAGTGAGTGTGTCTGTGATGTTCAGGTGTATCCAGAGCTTCAGATCACAAACGTTGTGGAGGCCAATCAGCCCGTCAGTATCTGGGACTGGTGTAAGAAGGGCCGTAAGCAGTGCCGCAGTCACATGCACATCGTGGTGCCGTACCGCTGCCTGGGTGCGTGAGTTTCATCATACGCCCCGCGTCGTTCTCAGCATGTGCTCAACATGTGCGTTTGTCTTTCTCTATCAGTCGGTGAGTTTGTGAGCGACGCTCTGCTGGTTCCTGATAAGTGTAAATTCCTGCACCAGGAGCGCATGGACATGTGCGAGAGCCACCTGCACTGGCACACAGTCGCCAAAGAGGTCAGGAACCACACTGCACACACACTTGTGTTCAGTTCGTCAGTACCATGTGCATTAGAAAAGCGCAAACCACACATGCTCTCTGTAACAAACTGATTTTGAAAGTAGTTTCTTCTGCTTACCCAGGCTGAATTTATTTGATAAAATAAAATAAGTTGTTATTTCAGCCAGTTAACCATTCAACCTTTCTTATTTTCATTTGATAAAACTTGATGTACCAAAATAACTTAAACTGAAATTAACATTTCTAAAAACTGTATAGAAATATTTGATGATAACAAATATTAATGGTATTAAAAAAATAAAAATAAAATAAAAGACAAAAACACAACAAAATTACAAAAAAAATTACAATAAAAAAGCAGAAAATATCAAAATAAAATCTAATAAAAAATATTAATAAAACTATAATGGTATCTTATTGATACTATAATAACACTGATGTGTTTTCAGGAAGTCTGTAGTTATTCCATCCTATATTTACATACTTGTTAGTATGAGAATGTGTTTATCATTGTAGTACAACAGATCAATACATTATCAATTCTGTACAAACTCACAATCTGAACATATTAATGTGTATCATTTCAGTGTGACTGTGATTCAGTTTTTGGGCTTGTGTTTGATACTGATGCTTCTCCTGTCAGTAAATGATTCTGTCTAATCGCACATTCTTGTGTCTGCACAGTCTTGCGGCGACCGCAGCATGAATCTCCATGACTATGGGATGCTGTTGCCATGCGGTATTGACCGTTTCCGTGGCGTCGAGTTTGTTTGCTGCCCTGCAGAAGCGGAGAAAGAGTCAGATAGCGCAGCCGTGGAGGAGGATGATTCAGACGTGTGGTGGGGAGGAGCAGAGACCGACTACAACGAGAACAGGTGTGTGTGTGTGTGTGTGTGTGTGTGCGCACTTAACACACAAAGAAATCATGAGCCTTAGACTTTGACCCCTCGATGATTCTACTGGCTGAAAGAACATCTTGGAGGGTTTTTTAGTCTGTGCCTGATTAGAAATCCTAAAATATAACAATTAGGGCTGTGTGATATGGACAAAAAAAAAAAACCATCACGATTTTATTTATTGTTTTATCAATTTTGCGATTTCGATTTTTATCACGATTTTGAGCCACACAGACATGCTTTACAGTCATAAATGCATTCAGTATAAATTTGAAATCTATTTCCAAAAGAAAACCAATGAGAGTTTTATCAAAAAGTTGTAACGTCTCTAGGAAAGACATAATTCAAAATAATCACTAAGTAAAGATTTCAAACGAAATATGTAGACATATGGCAAAAAAGAATAATAAATAAAATAAAATAAAACCCATGTCTATGAACATTATTTTTTTTCTTTTTTGCCATGCATCATGTATTAAAATAATGCACAATCATGAATCTCTCAGCTCGCACAGATTTCCTTTGCTCTGTTACAAAACCAGAGGCGCGTGCTCAGATACATGCTGCTCTCGCCCGGAGAAAGTGAGGAGACACTTAAAATGTGTCTCCTCTCGCTCAACCTGTGTCCTGTGCACTCACAACTCTCTCTGTGCTCATGCGCTAGATATTAAATCTATTCGCATCTTTCTATTTCTAACATTTTCTGTTCACATCTTTTACCGCGTGCAGTGTGAACGCTCTGATTCTTTAACATGGGCTTGGAAAAAAAAAATACATCACAGACAAAGGTTGTGAACCTGGCTTTACGTGGGCATATGCCCAGTCTGTTCTGTTCTCGCGCTCCTCTTAGGTGCGCTGCATTCTGATTGGTTCGGATAGCATACTGCGGGAGGTCGGGGCTGCGGAAAAACGTGCTATAAAGTGATTTAGAAATCACGCATGCTCAAATCGTGATTTTATTACGATTTCGATTAATCGCACAGCCCTAATAACAATCATATGTAAGTATATCATCTGTGTAGACCATAGATGAGCTAATATACATTTATATTATTATTATTATTATTAAATACTTTTAATATCCAGATAAACTAAACATTAAATGAAATATAATAATAGTCATATTCATGATCCATTTGTGTTTGATTTGGTTTTGATTGAAGTGAATGTCCACTTGATCGTAAGTGAAACACATTCTCGTACTAACTAACATGTATGTATATAGGATGGAATATTTACAGATTTCCTGATCTGATGCCTGATTTAATGGTGAAGTGTCTCTCTATAGCCCCTTTCACACTGCGATTCCGGCAAATACACGGGTAAAGTGTTTCAGCAATTGTTCCCGGGTCGCTAGATTTTGCATTTGGATCCCGTAACGACACGTGACATTAGGGCGTGACGTGTAATGTACGAGTTGAAAACGTTAGGCACGTTACACTTTCACTGAAGCTGGCGAACAATCTCGGCGTCAGCGCATAAATTGAGGAACTAACTGATCTCTGCTTCGTTACAGTTTGCACACATTTTTTCGTCGCAAACGTTGATCTTCCTTCAAAACAGCCGGTATAAGAGTCGCTCGATAACATGCGTCATCACTTCGACACGGCATTAGATCTGCCTTTTGTTCACACAGCGCTCGTCCCGGGTCGAGCCCCACAATGTTACTAGGTCCCCGACCCGGGCTCAATGCCGGAATCAATCCCGGGACGTGTTTGCTTTCACACAGAAGGTGACCCGGTAATCTTCCGGCAATATGCCGGGTCCGACTTGCAGTGTGAAAGGGACTTATGACAGATGGTTGAAGTATTTTGATGAAGGATTATGAAGATGCTTCCTGTAATTGCGATTTTAAGACAGTTTTTTCCTCCAGCATGACGCGAGACGCAGGATCCGAACCCACTGTGGTGGAGAACGATGAGGATCCAGACGACGAGGAAGAGGAGGAGGTTCTGGACGACGACCAGGACGGAGACGGAGACGAGGATGAGAAAGAGGTCGAGGACGACGAGATTGTGGACGAGCGCCATGACAGCAGCCAGAGCACCAGCGTTGCCATGACGACCACCACCACCACTGAGTCAGTAGAGGAGGTGGTGAGAGGTGAGTGACGTCCAATCACCTTCAGTGTTCACTCATCAGATCCTGACAGATGCCAGTCTTCATGCGTGCGTGCGTGTGTGTGTCCCATCAGAGGTGTGTTTTGCGAGTGCAGAGACGGGCCCCTGTAGGGCCATGTTGCCCCGCTGGTATTATGTGCGTGAGGAGGGCCGCTGTGCTCCCTTCATCTACGGAGGCTGCGGAGGAAACCGCAATAACTTTGAGTCGGAGGAGTACTGTCTGTCTGTCTGCAGCAGCGTGTGTAAGTGACCGGGTGTGCCACTAACACTGATGAACATGCAATTTCTCGTCCTCATGACTTTCAAAAAGTGGAACACCGAAGAAGACGTTTAGAGGAACGTTCACACTGCTCTAACCAAAGCATGAAAGCATCATGTAGGACGTTAATACTTCTACTGCTTTAAGAAACTTATTTAATTCCTTATTAAAGGTTTTAGACCTAATAAATCCAAATTTTGTCTTAAGTTTCTTTTTTTTTTACTTAACTTGGCTCTCATTAACATAGCCATGGAAGCTGGCATGGCATTAAAAAAAGGAAAACAAAAGAAGACCAGATTAAAGTATCATATCAATTGTCCGTCTGACTTGTACACAATATTTCTGATATCCTGAAGTCACGTTATGATTGGAGAAGTGCACTTAATCGCAGTGAACGTGCACTTGTTTACTTCAAATCTTCAAAGTATATTCTTAAGAATTGTATTTGCAAGTAATAATGTAAATGAATTGAAAGACTTGAGTGTACCTAAAGACAGACACTTTTTATGACGGTTTCTTTTAAAAAGTGTGTGAAATTATTTTCTTCACAGAATAAAAAAAAAAAATGTATCAACAATTATTTCACAATTCTGACTTTTTTTTCTCACTATAAGTTTAAATCTCACCAATTCGATTTCAGGATTGCATGAAAACAACTGTTATTTGTTTTTTTGTAGTGTTATCTGATATAACATTTAAAATGAATATACTGTATTTTAAATACTTATTAGTGTGTAAATGCAAATTATTGAAATGCATGAGTAGTAATGACAAATATATTTTAGTTTACCATAAATGGTTGTCAGTACATTCAGCAGTACACTTATATGAAGATGTACTTCAGTCCTACTTGCAGTATGTACAAGTAAAAAGCACTCGTATATCAATTTGAACTGATACATTTTAATTTAACTGCAATTTAACTTTATTATTATTAAGCAGTTGAAAACATTACGTGCTGTTTACAATGAAATATATTTTGTAATTATATTTTTGTAATAGGTACTATTTCTACAATTACTTTTTTCTCAAAGGTGATAAAACTACTATAATTGCATCTACATTTTTTAGTCACTGATCATGCAAAGAGCACCATGTACATCCTGCTAAACATCGTCTTTTGTGTTCCATTGAAGAAAGAAAGTCATGTGGGTTTGAAAGACATGAGGAAGAGTAAATTCGGTGGATTATTCTCTTTCAGTCTGGTCTGATCTGGTCTGCACTGACCGTGTGTTGGTTTCTCACTGGCATTTTCACTCTTTCACACACGTGTGTGGCTGCTGATTAACTCGCATCTTTCCGCTAAAATTTCTCTCCTGTAACTAAGATTCTTCAACTAATTTTGTGGTATTTCTGTGAGAATTAAGAGTGTGTGTGTGTGTGTGTGTGTGTGTTTCATTTGCATATAATCATTGGTGAAGTGCTGCTGCTGATCTTTATATTAGTGATCTTGTCAAATGTTCCTTCCAACTTCTATATATATGGTTAATTTATGGTTAAGTCAGTCAAGTCATGGTTTCTGTCAGCTCCTTGCTTTACTGTGAGGTCCTTGATAATAAGTAATGCATCAACAAGGAAAAGAAAACTGCTTGTTAAGCAGTTTTCAGTGTCGTTACAGTTAGATTATATTACCGGTTTAAGATATTAATTAGTTACAATTCATCATTTATGATAAATCACTTATTGCATTCCACATTTGTAAGTCAAACTGGATAAAGTAATGTTAGTTGATGTATAACAAACCTTGAACAGTACATTTATTACAGTATTTATTAATTAATGAAAAAACAGTCTTTCTTTGTTAGATTGTGTTAGTTAAAAGTGTTAACTAATTTTCACAAGCACAATGTTTTTTATTTGAATAGTGCATTAGTAAATGTTGAAATTAATATTAACTAAGATTAATAAATGCTGTAAAGGTATTGTTATAATTAATGAAAGTTACATATTTAAAACATAATAATAAAAAATTACTTTTTTTTTTATGAAAATGAAACATGATAATAAAATTATAATAATCCAAAAATATGAATAAAAACTATAATTATATTTTTATATAATTATAGTTCCTCAAATGCTGATATAGCACAGGTGGGACTAAACAGGTGTGATACAGAGATCATCATGTACATCCTCATGCCACTTTAACTTAAACAATCATTTGCCACAAATCTTCCAGAATGTTCCCTGCTGTGAGAATATGACATAGTTACTAGTGTATTATATTGTCTTCATTAGATTAAACGTTTAGTTTAATGTCTGGTAACAGCTTTCTTACAATCTTTTCGTCACTTTAATCGCTGTTGAATCGTCTTTTCTTCTCATGTCCTGCAATAAAAGTGTGTCTGTGTTCCGCAGTGCCGACTCCGTCCTCTAGCCCTCCGGACGCAGTGGACCGATACCTGGAGACGCCAGCAGACGAGAACGAACACACACACTTCCTAAAGGCCAAAGAAAGCCTGGAGGCCAAACACCGCGAGCGCATGTCTCAGGTAATGGATTTACAGTACCGCTCAAAAATAAACTTTTATTCATCAGGGGGACATTAAATTGATCAAAAATGACAGTAGAGACATTTATAATGTTACGAAAGATTTCTATTTCAAATAAAAAAAAACTTTTTAACTTTCTATTAAAGGGGTCATATTAAAAAAAAAAAAAACTGTATAGGCATACAAAGTATATAGACAAACAAAAAAATCAAATGACAAAAGCAAATAACAAAATTATTAAACTGTTAAAAAATGTTAATGTTATATTTTTTTGAATTTTTATTTAACAATTATTTTAATGTATTCTGATTAAGTTGGTCAAAAACACATGAAAATATTTTAAACTGTTTAAATAAAGTTAACAAGAAAGCAGAAAAATATACAAATTAAAATCTAAATCAGAATATGAACAAAAACTATAATAACATGATACAAATCAATTTTTGAAGGTACATGTTAAACTGAAGACTAACGAAGCTGAGAATTCAGCTTAGCGTCATGGAAAGAAATTACATTTTACAATATAATCACATAGAAAACACTTATTTTAAATTGTTACAATATTGTGATTTTTAATGTATTTTTGATCAAATAAAATTCTGCCTTGGTGAGCAGAAGACACTTCTTTCAAACACATTAAAACATCTTACTGGCCCCAAACTCTTGTGTATATTTAATGTAAAATGTGAGTGTATAATCTGATGTTTGATACATGATGGAAGACAAAGTAGTCATAGTTATGTGATGTCATATGTTCTGTAGGTGATGAGGGAATGGGAAGAGGCCGAGAGACAGGCGAAGAGCTTACCCCACAATGACAAAAAGGCCGTGATCCAGGTCAGTTTATGTCCTTAAAGGAACTTTCAAAGGGAAACCATTAGATGGATGTTTCCCATGAGGCCCTGAAGCACACTTCCTATAGTTTCTCACTCTTTCTGGAATGTTTTCCCTGGGGCTTTGCTTGACCTCTGTTTGTTCTGCAGCACTTCCAGGAGAAGGTGGAAGCTCTGGAGCAGGAGGCGGCCAGCGAGCGGCAGCAGCTGGTGGAGACACACATGGCTCGTGTGGAGGCACTGCTGAACGACCGTCGGCGCCTTGCTCTGGAGAGCTACCTGTCTGCCCTGCAGGCCGACCCACCCCGGGTACATGCCCACGCTTGTCCTTCAACACACACGCAGTCTTACTACAGTCTAGATACTGATAAACGTCTCACAATAAACTAGCATTCCAAAGTTTGGAGGCAGTAGGATTTTTAAAAACATTTCTCTACACAAAACACAATGTGAAATGCCGCACATGAAGTCAAACGAATCTGTGAATCATTTTTGACTTTGATTAGGAGAACATCGGAGTTTAGTTTTTTAGCTGTATGATGATTTCAGATCTCTGACTGCTGATTCCTGATCTTCATGTTGTCTCTCTTTAGCCGCGGCACGTGTTTAGCCTGCTGAAGAAGTACGTTCGCTCCGAGCAGAAGGACCGTCAGCACACACTCAAACACTTTGAACACGTGCGCATGGTCGATCCCAAGAAAGCTGCTCAGATCCGGCCTCAGGTACCAGTCAGCAGAGAGAAAAACACTAATAATAACCAGCAGAGTACAGTATGCTACCTATAAATAATGAATCACTTTGTTCTAGTAACATTGTTTACCAGGCCAGTATTTTATTATATAACGATTTTGTTCAGTAAGATTGGAATTATGGAGAAAGACTAATAGTAAACTAATTTACATAGATAATCAGTTAACTCATTGGGATACTATTATACTTTTTATTCATTTTAATTCTTTTGTAAATTTATTTACTTTAATTTCATTATAATTTGTTTTCATTTTATATTTGCATTTTTTGTCAGTTTGTTTTAGTACACCAAGTTAAACTAAACAAAAATGAGAAGTATTGCATTGACTGTTAGTTAAAATAAAAAAGTTGAATTTTTTTCATATTTTATTTTATTTTAATTCAGCTAAAAAAATATTTCCGTTAACAAAACTGATTTTCTTTTATGGTTTAACCAACTATAGTAATCCTATTGTGGCTTTTTGTTTGTTTTGTTTTGTTTAACGGTTTCACCACAATATTACAAACTATTGTATTGTATTATAAACTATTTCAACTATTCATCACTCTCTATTGCAATGGATTGTGATTTGACATTGAATGATGTAAAGCATTTTAAATCAGTCACATGTTGGCCTGTCAAGATAACAAATTTTGTTGGACGATAAATTGTCCAAGAAATTATTGCGATAAATGATAATATTGTCGTTCTAAGACCAGTTTCAACTAATATAATGATAATGGAATAATAACGCAGGTACACCTTTTCAAAGATCAATAAACTTTTATTTTATGACAGATGTTGACTTTGTCTGGCTTAAAATTAATAAAACATTTAATGTTATATTATGTGTACCATATTTTCCGGACTATAAGTCGCACTTTTTTTCATAGTTTGGCTAGTCCTGCGACTTCTAGTCAAGTGCGACTTATTTATCCAAATTAATTTGACATGAACCGAGAGAAATTAACCAAGAAAAAACATTACCGTTTACAGCCGCGAGAGGGCTGTACTGCTCTATACTGCTCAGTGTAGACTACAGGAGCACTGAGAAGCACACAGCGCCCCCTCGTGCCAGTAGATGGTAATGTTTTCTCTTGGTTCTTGGTTCTAAATAAATGCTTATATATACTTATAGTCCGGTGCGACTTATATACGTTTTATTCCTCATCATGACGAATTTCTGGACTGATGCGACTTATACTCAGTTGCGACTTATAGTCCGAAAAATACGGTATATGCCAGTTATGGAGGCTAATATTGACAGTTTAACCGTTAACCGAAAGTAAACATTTTGACCGATGAAGGGGCCGTTCACATATCGCTTCTTTTTTATGCTTAAGTTCGCTATTTCAAAAGCGGTATGTGCACTCATAATGGAAGAGATGTGCTCGTTTTTTCCAGGCGCGTCCGCACCACATCTACTTAAAAACATCTCAGATGTTCAGAATGACACAAGCGCACCAGGTCATGTAACAAGAACCAACTCAGTCAGCTTTCTTCTGGGTGAAACACTGCAGAGTTTTTTACTTTTCTTTGAAAATCTTGTAGCAGAGTTACAGCAAGGGTTTTTCGGTGGTGGAAATCCATTATTGAAATGTCATTGTTGTAACTGCTTAGCAACGACAGACACCTCAGGATGCAACTGCCTGAACGCTTTGGAAAGAAGGAGAAAACGACACACACGTGTGTATTTGTGAACACACTTGGGTGCATAGACACACGCAACCACACGCCTACAGACATACTTAGCTAAGCAAGCCAAATGAAGCGAGTGAAAAGTAGGCCCATTTCAACAGAAAGGGCAACTAAGTTACTTGCAAAATATGCTACGTGGAATTAAAATAAAGCTGTATAAAGATGTATCACTTGAGACGCAAACATCCACAAGCAAATGAAAAGGCGCTTCCCAAAGCTGGTCACTCTAGTGAGACGTTATCTCTTTATTCCCGGGACATCTGTGCCATCGGATGGGTTGTTTTCTACCGCGGCATGCGCTCCAGACTAACCCCACATCATGACGTTACATTTTTTTTATAAAATGTGTAAAATTATCGCGGTCGAAAATATTATCGAGCTCATTTTTTTTTCTTCGTGCGATTAATTGATTTATTGACTATCGCGACAGGCCTAGTCACATGTTCCTTTTGATGAGGATGTTGCCTAAGTAGGCAGCTCCCTATGTTGACCGCAAGCTAGTTTACTAGGATTTACAAGAAAGCCAATTAAGATTAGCTGGATCTTTGGAATTGATGCAGATTAAAGGCTCACTGACCCGTCTGACCTTTGACCTCAGGTGCTGACCCATTTGCGTGTGATTGAGGAGAGGATGAATCAGTCTCTCGGGCTGCTGTTCAAGGTCCCGGGAGTCGCTGAAGATATTCAGGACCAAGTCGGTGAGTTTGAGACAATAAATAAAGAAAGGTGACCATTGAGAGAGAGATATATATATATATATATATATATATATATATATATATATATATATATATATATATATATATATATGGCCAAGAATTAAGAATGCAATTTACTAATTTGTTTCCTAGTTTTGATTTAACATAAAACTGGGGAACAAATTAGTAAATCATTTTAAATGAAGATTTAAGTAAAATAGTTTTTACTCTCGTGTCATAAATAAAATATAAAAACGTATTTTATTTCAGCTATAATAAAACATGTTTGTTGAATAAACATGAACTGAAATAAAATAGACATATTTACAGAAAACAAAAAATTATAAAAATGACAAAAACAAAACACAATTACTAACAACTGAATTATTTTTATCAAACAATTATTATTTTTTTATTCTGTATTGTAATTCAGCTATTTTTAAGGCAACATTTCCCATTTTCATTTAGTTTAACTTGATGCTCCAGCAGAACTAAAGCTAAAGCTAAAACTGAAATAAAAATTATAGACATATTTAAATAATAATAATAAAATTACAAGATGAATCTACTAAAGAAAAACTATAATAGTATACAGGGCTGCAATTAATCAAATTTTTAATCGCGATTACAATTATGGATGCCACAATTACATAATTGTTCAAAGCGGCAATTAATCAGCAATTAAAAGTCCACTCATGTTATTCTGCTTGCTTTTTTTTTTTATATATATATACCTTATCGTAAGGGGTTTTTCTCATTATTTTAATTTTTAGTGTAGCATTATAATACTATTCATATATATTTTATATATATATATATATATATATATATATATATATATATATATATATATATATATATATATATATATACTATAGAAAAGCACTAAACGTTTTTCAGTTAGAGTGTTTTCAGCTTGAGTATTTTCATATAAAAATAAGGCATGCAGTTGCATTAAACAATGGTATATTTACATCATTCAGTGTAAATTGTGATAATGTATGGGTACACTGTATGGGTACACAACATCCACTGTATGATGTTGTTCTTTAGGAAAGGTGCATCAGTCTTAATGATGACAAACTGTTTCTTTAACGTTTTCTCAAATGAATCCACGTGAACTCTCCTGTCTGTAGTAACGGAGTGATGTCGGTCAGATGTTGTATACAGACTGATCTCTGGCTCTCCTCTTCACCTCCTCCTGGTTTATTTGTGTCCGTGCGTCACTGCACCATCTGTACCCTCTGTCTCTCTGGCTTCAGTCCTGTGTTCGGCAGCAGCTCGTCTTTCATTAAGCGTGTGTAATTAAAGCTCTGATCAGCAGGTCATTTCCTCTGTAATCTTGTCGTATCATCAGCCTGCCGTTTCTTCTCTTTCATTTGCTCACCGCAGAGTTTGTTCCGCCTTTCTTCTGCCCATGATCTTTTTTACTTAGCCATCCTCCTATGCAGCATCAAAATGAATCAAAATCAATTAATTTCTATCGTATTTAAACATTACCAAAATGTTTGTTTAAAAAACATGAAATATGATTTTTTTTTTTTATTAAGTTTTATTTTTATGAAATTATACTCTAAATAAGATACTAGAACTGCCAGTAGGTGACGGTAAATGTCTTTATAAATAAGTCATTGAGTCATTGATTCGTTTATTCATTTAGAAACTGCTGTGTTGATCAGAGATGCATCAGAACTGCTGTGACTTTATAGGTAACATTTTCGTTGGCAAAAACAGACAATATATAACGCAGCACAAACTTCTTATTTACTAAACTGTCGTATAAATCACATATGCACTCAAAAACAACACTTGTGCGATAGTGTTCTTGCTGCTCGTGTGACATCACTTATCATATAAATTTGAGACAAACTCAGACAGAGCATTTTTCCCCAATCTCTTGAATTATAGGGACATATAACTGCATTTATTGATTGCATCACACAGTGAGTTGTTGCCCTGCTTCATGTCAGCTAAACAGTACGATGATTTACAGGTCTGAAAAAACTAAATTAAAACGTTTTTACTTAAATTGTTGTTTAAGTTAATTAAATTGTTGTTTTTACTTAATTTAAATAAACACTAACTGAAATCCAACATATTACGGTATATAAAACAGTTTTATTTCAGCTAGTTTCCAAGAAAACATTTCCAAAAAAAATCTACTAGAATTTCAATTTTATTGAAAATTAAAAATTAAATAAAATAACAATGCTTGAAATAAACTTTTTTGTGAATAGCAAATAATTGTATATAATTATATAGAATAAATTTTTGACAAAAAAAATTACACTTTTCCCGCTAAATTGTAGAATAATGCAGATCTCATTATTTTAATGAGAAAAAAAAGTAAAATATTAAACTGAAAATTACCTATACATAATTTAAGTATTTGTTGTACTTTATTTACTGTATGCTGATTTAAATAAAAATCATTGTATTTGTATTTAACTGTAATACTGAATCCAATGAGAAGTCTTTTAATAATAATAATGTTTGTTTTATTATTATTGTTGTTGTTATTATTATTTATTGTTGTTATTCTATTATATATAATATAAATATAATTTATATTTTAATAATATATAATCAAATAAGAAAACAAAACTCAAATTCATATATAAAACATTAAATTAAAAAATTTAAATGATCAGTAAAATAAGTCTTTTCTGTGTTGTTTAGATAAATGTGTATAATAACACATTCAAAGTTGTGAGTATTGTTTATTTCCCCACATTATTGAGGCCTGTTTTCTGATGTTGTGTTGAATTTCTGTGTGTGTCAGAGCTGTTGCAGCGCGAGCAGCAGGAAATGTCCGCGCAGCTGGCAAACCTGCAGAGTGACGTGCGGGTGAGTTACGGTAACGATGCCCTGATGCCCGACAGCACCGCCAGCCTGGACCTGCTGCCTGCTGAAGACACGCAGGGATTCGGCTTCATCCACCCCGAGAGCTTCAACCAGCCCAACACACAGAACCAGGGTATACACACACACACACAAACACACACGTATCCCAGCAGTCCCGGCTGCCTCATGAGCGCCTGAGCCAGGTCAGTGCAGTGAGTGCCATATGGAAGCAGATCTGACATCCGCCGTCAGGAACACAGACCTGCTGAAAATCACCAGCAATCCATTAAAATGCTGCACACTAAAGCACTCATCACTGGAACTGTTACTATTCTTTAAATACTATACTGGATTTATTCATAATATTTTATTTCGTAAAGTTATGTTCTTTTTGCCATTTTTATTTTTTAGCTATTTCTATTTAAAAATATATTTTTGTATAATTTTAGTTAAAAAAAAAATAACCGCAGTCACTGAATAAAAGAGTATTTCAGTGTTATTATTCAGGTTTATAAAATATATAAATATATACACTGTTATATATATATATAACAGTGTCTGAATAAAACGCTTCTAGTATTAAAATTAAAGTTTTTTTTCAGGTTTTATTTCACTTTTAAAACATTAATAATTTGTATTAATAAAGTATGTTACTACATAAAATACTGAGTATTTAAGTATTATTTTTCAGTTTTAATGTATAGTATTAACGTATTGTTTTTTTTTTTCAGCTTTATTTCAAATAATAACAATAAAACATTTTATAGTTTTAGTTAACAGTAAGAACAGTTACTGAATAAAACAATGGATATTAAAGTAGTAATTAACCAAAAATAAATTAGTTTTAGTTTTTAATAACAATACTGCGACTGAACAGAACACTGAGTGTTAAAAGTGCAAGTGTTTTGAGTTTTCTCTTCCTATCAGTCATTTTGCAGATGAGTCTAGCAGACACTTTCCCTCAGTGTCCAATTTGCTTGATATGGTTTTGATGTGAATATGAAGTGAATCAGTAGCTGATGTCTCATGTCTCTCTGCAGTTGAGCCGGTCGATGCGCGACCTATTCCAGACCGAGACCTGCCGACACGACCAGGTACATAGATTCTGGGTTATTGTAGTTCAGTAAAACTAAAACCTTAAACATTTCTATTACTAAATTGTTATTGGAATTAAATAGTTTTTTAAAAAATCAGCTTATTACCAAATCAACATTTCTCATTTTAATTTAGTTTAAGTTGATTCTTTAAAAACCTAATAGAAAAATTAATAAAAGCTATATATTATTTTTTGTTTTGTTTTGAAACAAACGCATCAATGTTCATCAAGAATAATCTGATCTCTTTCGTGTTTCTCATTTTCTCTGAGAGATGATGCAAGAACAGCTACTCCGCAGCCTATTAGCCTTTTCTCCGCTCATACCACGTCCCCGAAAATCCTCGTTTATATGACTTCCTGCCCTTTGTAGATACTTGTTTGATGTTTAAATCTGGTCTTGTTTGTCCTAATTCTTTAATTGCCAATTTATCCTTATTGCTACGATGAATTAATGGTAATTCTTTCAATGACACGATAGAATTAATCTGCGCTGAGGTAACGTTCACCGTGATGTCGATCGAGTTCAGCTGACAAAGGCATAGCTGTCTCTGTGTTTTTGTTTTCACATTTGATAAAGATATTAAAGTACTTTATCTTTTTTTTTTTCTTGTTGTTAAAATTCTAAATAGTCAAATATTATTGGATGTCACTGTTTCCACCAGTCGTTGCACAAGTTAAGGTTACGCACGATGACGAAAGCACGTTAGGGCGAGCCCTCCCGGAACTTATTGAGATTGCATTGCAGTGCCTGCAGTTCGAAAAAAATTTTTTTTAAATGGAAGTCTATGAGAGCACTCGGGGCGATTCTCAGTTTGACAGAAATCGCCCAAAAAGGGGCGGTACTACACAAAACGCGACTCGACGCTGATTGGACTATTTAAAGGCAGAACAAATAGTCTAGAATAGTGAAAGCTAGCGTAACACTGTGGTTGAATGTAAAAGAGAAAAAAAATCCCTCCCTTTCCTTTGGTTGTGCGTCGCCCAATCGCCCTAATGGAGAAACCACCACTGCTCAGACCACAAGAAACTCACTTTGGTGTTGTTGTTGGTTGCCATTTTTGATGGCCGTTGTGAAAGTGTCTTAAATTGAAGTTCATGTAAAGTAGTAATAAATTAAATAATATCCCCATCAAAAACATTCCTGTGTAGATTGGCTGACATGAACATCATGTTCAGAATATGGCTGCAACCTGAATTTAGAGCTGAAACAGAAGTTGATGTGCATGTAAACAGTCAATTCCAGCTGCACAAGCTCGATTGCATCATCACTAAAACATGTCCGAACTGAAACACTTTATTTGCGATATTTAATATCTGTCTTTGTGGTTGTTGTTCAGTGTCTGGACTGAAGCCTGACGATGTTCCTGAGTTGGGGATGGAAGCTGAAGAAAGACACATTGAGGTTTACCATCAGAAACTGGTACCTACACATAGAAAACACTTCAAAAGAACTAAATTACAAATCAATATTTATGTTTCGGCATGCACACACTTCCAGGGCTGTACCCGTGTTGTCCATTGTATTACGTGATGTCGTTGTCATGGCAACACATCCCTGATGAGAGTTCAGCTGGTGTGACTGTGATTTCATGTTTGTCTGATGTTCAGGTTTTCTTCGCGGAGGACGTGAGCTCCAATAAGGGAGCTATTATTGGCCTGATGGTCGGAGGGGTTGTCATAGCAACCATCATCGTCATCACCCTGGTGATGCTGAGGAAGAAGCAGTACACGTCCATCCACCACGGAATCATTGAGGTCAGTGAGTGCACTCGAGTGTCTTTGTTAATTCATCGTGAATTGTCTCATGAAGGATAAACATGAATCAAATGAGCTGAAATCGGGATTCCTTTGAAATCTGAATGATTTTGCCCCTCAGGTGGACGCTGCTGTGACTCCGGAGGACCGTCACCTGTCTAAGATGCAGCAGAACGGCTATGAAAACCCAACATACAAGTTCTTCGAGCAGATTCACAACTGATGGTGTGATGATAGCTCACCTCCCCATACCTCCACCTTATCTGCAGACGCTGCAGGAGACACCAGCCCAACCTCACCGCTCATTAACATCATGCTTCCTATTGGCCAGTTTACATGTCAATCAAAGATCACCTCCCGTTGGCTTGACGAAGATGAACTTTGTCTGTTTCAAATTGTTGAAGATGCAGTTTCAAACTGAATGCACAAAACATTAAATTCAGTTTGGATCAAGGGTTGAAATTCAATACAAATTGAAGGCATAATTCAAATTTAGCTGTAAATTCACTACAGTTGTTTCAACTATGAGCTCCCATTGGCTGGACAAATGTGAACAGGAGTTTAATGCTGTTAAGGTCAGTTTCAAGTTCAAGTATGAAGTTGATCATGTCAAATTCAATCCACAGTTCTGAATCCCTATGAAACTATGAAATTCCCATTGGCTGGACAAAATTTGTATTCAAATTAAATGCATAATTGAGATTCAATTCAAATCACAAATCAAACTCATGATTCACACTTACTTCAAATGTTGTTTTCAATTCACTGGTGATTTTTCAAAACTGATCTCCCATTGGCTGGTCGAAAAAGAATAATCTTGAGTTTGGTTTCAAACTAAATGAACAATTCAATATATTTCAAATTCATATTAAAAATCAAAGTGAACCCATAATTCGAATTCAAATCACAATATAAATTGAACATTTCAAATTCAAATTATAAATCAAATAGAATGCATAATTCAAATTCAGTACAATTCACAAATCAAATGAACACATAATTCAAATGTTTCCTTAAATCAAACAATTCTGTTAGGGTCGATTTCAAGTTCAGTTCAGTTTAATTGAACATATGAAGTTTGAAAAATTCACCAAATACACTCCAGATTTTTTAACTGTGACTTTTGACTATTGGCTAGATGACCATGAACCTAATATGAATGATGTTGGGTTAAGTTTCAGGTTGTTAAAGATTCAGTTTCAAATTGAATGCAGAATTCAAATTCATATCACAAATTAGATTGAATACATAATTTAAATTTAGTTTAAAATTAACTCCAGGTTTTAACTATGGTCTCACATTGGCTGGACATACACAAACCTGATCAAATTAATGCTGTTTAGGTCAGTGTCAAGTTAAATTTAGTCTAAATTTAGCAGATAAAACTCAATGCACAGAAATTCTGAATTCCCTATGACTAAATTCAACTATGAGCTCACATTGTCTGGATAAACACGAACTTGAATTTAATACAGTTTAAATTGAAAACATAAACTTAAATTCTGTTTTATTTAAATGCACATTCCTGAATTCACTCCAGATTTTTTACTTTTGAAATCGGTTTCACTTCTGGTTCCCCTGAATCTGATCTGTAAACTGGCTATATTCCTCTATTACAGAGCCATTGCTTCAGGTTCTGGTTTAGGCTGAACCGGTTCTGTGATCAGGGCTGGTGAGTTACGGTCGTGTCGCTGCAGCGTCTGCTCTCACACTACTAACCTAGTGAAACACTGGGATATCTGAGGGGTGTACGTCCGAGACTTCATCCCGTCAGACTTATCTCCTCCCTTCCTCTTCATTACACACTGACTGCAGCTGTGCTGTGTTTGGTGACGCATTAAACCGGTCAGAGATTATTCTAGTAATCAGTGTCCTTCTGAATGAGATCTTCAAATTCTTTGATTGTTTCTGGGTTGTTTTTCAAAAAACATAATTATAATAAAAATAATTGTAAAAAAAAAAAAAAATTATTTGCCTTTTTTTTCAATATTGAAGTAATGCAACAAAAAAAGACTAGTCGTAACTATGTACTGCATGATTGAAAAAAAAATGATATTTGGATCTTGGTCTTTTCTCACATTTTAGCTGGGTTAAACAGTAACTTGTGAAAATATGATTTGAGTTGCACAAAAAAATGACTTGGCTTTTGCTTTAAAAGAATTAAAACTAGATTCAATTCTTTTATTTCAATATCTTCTTGTTTGTTTTTTATCAGACTGAGATCCAGCGGTGGCTGTTGATGTACATTTACTGTCTTTAATGTTTTCGTCCTATGCATTTCAGAGATTTATTCACTCCTTCTTTATATTTAATTTTGATTCTCCATTGAACTTGTGGTTGTATGTGTTTTTTAAAGCGGTAGTTCGGGGCGGGCGGGTGGGTTTTCCGGGTCGTTCTCTGTCTGTATGTTTCCAATCAGTCCGTTTTATGTTCTTAGGTCACTCCAGAAGTAGAAAGTGTTTTTCTCCACGTCTTCTCTCATGTTACTCTGCAGTAGCAGCGCTGACGCTTGTTTTGTCTCAGTTTTCGCTCCGCTGCGGTGCTGATCTGCAGAAACACATGCAGTGATGCTGCACTGGAGCCTCTGAGAGATTTATCTCACTGCAAAATCAAAAGAAAAATGTTTTTGATAGGCAATAAGATTTTTATTTTTTTTTGCATTGCATAATTTTTCATCATTAATGTAATGCAAATACTAATTATTTAAACTGTGCAATTGTAACCATTTATCACAATCGTATTTGTAATGAATTCATTTAAACCTTTTTTCATTGATTGCGACATTACAGTAATGGGAATTTGGGGTATTTTGGATTAAATGTGTTTAATTTACATATAAATAATGTGACCGTGCAAAAAATATAGACTCTAAAGAATAGGCTTCCTTTTTTATTCAAAATAATGTTTTTTTCTTTAGATTTTGGGGTGAAATATGAGTTGGAGGATATTTTTTATGTGTTGATGCATCGAGCGTCATGTCCGTCTCCTCTCTGTCTCTCACGTGTGTTTCTGTTGTAGTCGATTTAGAAAGTGTCTCATGACTGAACATGAGGCTGGTTCCCAGATTATGAGTTGAAACTGACGGTTATTATCATGTGACCTCCAGTATTTGAAAAGACTTTGATTTACAGTCGATCACGCTGTAAATGGTTCATAATCAATCCATCTGATGAATGTCAATCAGTTGTTTACAAAATCTTCCTTCCTTCACGGAAGTCATCCGTGGCCGTTTTCAGATCAGTGAGGGATCATGGGTAATGCTCAGTTTGTACTGCTGTGGTTGGATCAGATCTGAGGTTGTAAGAGATGCTGAGTGTAGTGATGATAGTGATGAGATTCTTTCAGTGGCATTTTTTCTGTCTATCATTTGCTTTGACTGGAAATCAACTGCGCCTTCTGCACTGTATTCCATTAATAAAGTTTTTGAATGTACATACAAACTTTTTTTGTTGTGGTTCTTTTGCAATATGAGCGGTTTAGAGCTCAATTACAGTATTGTTCAAAATAATAGCAGTACAATGTGAATAATCCAGGTGTTTCGTATATTTTTTATTGCTACGTGGCAAACAAGTTACCAGTAGGTGCAAGTAGATTCTCTGAAAACAAACAAGACCCAGCATTCATGATATCCACACTGTAAGGCTGTGTGATTGGGCGATTAGTTGAAAGGGGTGTGTTCAAAAAAATAGCAGTGTGGCATTCAATCACTGAGGTCATCAATTTTGTGAAGAAACAGGTGTGAATCAGGTGGCCCCTATTTAAGGATGAAGCCAACACTTGTTGAACATGCATTTGAAAGCCTGAGGAAAATGGGTCGTTCAAGACATTGTTCAGAAGAACAGCGTACTTCGATTAAAAAGTTGATTGGAGAGGGGAAAACCTATAAAGACACCACAAACCATCCCTTACCAGACCCAATTACATTCAATAGAAAAGTATGATATCAAAACATTACATTAACAAATAATGCATTAGTCCATAGGTTTCTATCAAGATAATGGAGAAAAAGGTGCCAGGTTTTTCCAACTGTTAAAATTTGCCCTTCAGGCAATATCTGTTCATTTCCAAATTTAAAGCAAAAATCATCTCTCCAAGCCACAATTTGACTGTTGGAGCAGTCAGCCAAATTTGGGAAATTCTATGTAGCTTCTTAATGTAGCATAAATAAATGAATAAATAAACTAAATTAGGAAGTGTCTAGAATTAATAGAATATCGTTAATATGGTTTAAACTCTGCCTCGTTTCCTCAGAGATGTCCACTCTTTCTCCAATTCTTCCTTAAGAAAATTTGTAAAAAAAAATTGTAGGCTAGCAGATCATAAATGATCGATAATGCCTTTTTACTTCCTTTGCACTTGTCATTAAAGGATGGTGATGTATTATCCATGTGAAGGTGTATGAGCACGGAAATAATTCCTTTATCTTTACATTTCTTTTGCAGCTGACTAAAGGATGTCAGAGCACCATCAATGAAAAGTGTTCACACATTTCTATTGCACAAAGGTCCAATCCAATCTTGAATGATGACTTTTTTTTTTTTTCATCATTTTGTTCAGTATTTTCCTTTCTACACATTAAACACACTCATTCACACTGACTCCCTCTGCTGTTCTAATCATATCCTCCTCACTCCTCAATTCCTTTACAATAACTGGTACTATTAAAACAATTATAAACATTTTCCAGACTTGAAGATTACGAATGTACTGCCTGATTTTTTCAATAAAAATCTTTTAATGCTTTTTTTTATTTTTTTAAATTAAACTTAAAAAAACACAGTCAAAGTACAGTTACAAAACATAAAACACAAACAGAATATAAATAAAGAATAAGCATTCAAAATACACATATAGCCAGAGGGATGGGCTAAACATTACATACATATATTAAAGGATTTACAAATGGAAACTGTCTTAATTGCTTTCTTATTATGTGAATAAAAATCTAATTTCTTTTTCAAGAACCACAAATAAAGGATTGTTGTTGTTTTTTTTCAATTAAATTTATAATGTAATATTCTTTGGTTTTATTTGAAGGGATATTATTAAAACCAAATAAAATGTTTTCTAAGCACAAAGGAAAAGTGGGGTCAATGTTAGCAATTATAAATCTAGTCAAATCTTTCCAAAATATTTTAACATAATAGCAATGCCAAAATAAATGAAACAAAGTTTAATCAAATAAATCAAAGGTAGAGGGGGGTGTAATACTGTTCTGGGTATTAGCTCTGAATAATGCCAAAACTCCTGTGGGAATTGCTGTTACTGGAATTCCATTGACAGCTAAAAACTCAGAATAAGTGGGTAACATGCCTTCTTGATTTAATAATTGACTGACTGGTATTATGCCTGCTGAAAAACATTTTTCAAAAAATAAAGATTTATTTTTATATAATATATTGTAATTGTTTCAAATCAGGTACCTATGGGGAGAAAAGTTATGCTTATACAATAGAGACCAAACCAGCAACATTTGTTTATGAAAACAGGATAAGTTTAAAGGAATTTTATCAATTTCGTAACTGCAAAACAAGAGAAATCTAAGACCACCTAGTTTGGAAAAAAACCAAAATTAGGTATAAAATTCCACAGAGGATTTGGATTTAAAGTGAAATATCTGAGCCAGTTAATTTTAAAGGTATTATTTAGAGTGGAGAAATCAAGAAAGTTCAATCCTCCTGATTGTAGATTTTCTAATGTAATATGTTTTATTTCTCCACATAAAATTAAACAAAGCAGTATCAACTTCTTTACCCATTTCCTTAGAGACACTAAGTGAAGTGGCTGCATAAACTAATCAAAACTCTACCTTTTAGGGATAAATCCCTTAAAAGCCAGTGATTCAGTTTTGCCTTAAGTCTTCTGAAGAATAGATTCAAAATTAATCTTACACCTAGATTTCTGATCTTCCGTGATATAACAATCCCCAAGTATGTTACAGAATCCTTCACTGGAATATTAGCAATTTGTTGTAAGTCACGGTCTTTAATAGACAACAATTCACATTTATTAATGTTTAAACAAAGGTCAGAGGCTTAAGAAAAGGCATATATTACTTCAAGAGCAATTGGGACCTGAAAATGATTTTTCATGAATATCGTAGTGTCATCTGCTAGTTGGGAAATGATGAATCTTTGCATGAACATGAAAACAGTAGAGAATGACGTAAATCTCGATTAGCCTTTGTGACGCTTTATAAAATACAAATGCTATTCTTATCTATAAAAATAAAGAAGCATTTTTTAGCATGGTACAAATTATTTAAAGATATATTTTTTTTTATGTATGCACATTGGCAGACTCAGAGATCGCTAAAAAAACAGTCGATGGTCAAGCAAATTCTCTTTCGGGTTTAAAGACAAGAACAGGCCCGTTATATTTTATTTGTAAAACTGATATAATCTTAAATGATAGAAAAAAACATAGACAGTAAAAGAAATGGACACAGCGACCCCATTGGAACTCAATTGAGACAAGTGAAGCCCATTTTTAGCGTTTTTTAGCACTTAATTTTCTGACGCGCAGACTCAAACGAAGCTTGACGACGTCAGCAACCTGTCTGACAGATGTAAATCTTCTAAGTGGCCATGCGTGCAAACTGCCATCTTTAATCTTGCAGAGACGGCGAGTTCTTTGTCGTGAGTGAGCAGGAGTAAGTATTCTGATTAATTATTTTGTATAGTATTTTAAAATGTAACGCCAGTACGCCATATTAAGTTAATTGCCTGCGAGCTTCTCCACCTGTCTGTACGGTAATGCGACAGAGAGCCGAGTGGTTATGACGCAATCGTTAGCCTATTTTTTACAAAAACTGTTTATACGGGGCCATAATGTAACATAGAAGGTAATGGAGCCCTTTATACATTGTCATGTATCTTTAGAAATAAATAATGGACAAACAGAGTCTTTAAACACCTCAGATGTAAAGTTATTCGCTGTCAAAGTGACGCGAAAATGAATGGGAGTCAATGGAAATGCTAACGCAAGTGAAGTTCTGCTAAAAGATGGCAGCCCCCGCCCGACTTCAACTTCCGGTCGAGTTCCTTGCCCCCTGGAAAAAACCAAGGGGCAAGGAACTCGACCGGAAGTTGAAGTCGGGTGGGGGCTGCCATCTTTTAGCAGAACTTCACTTGCGTTAGCATTCCCATTGACTCCCATTCATTTTGGCGTCACTTTGACAGCGAATAACTTTACATCTGAGGCGTTTAAAGACTCTGTTTGTCCATTATTTATTTCTAAAGATACACGAAAATGTATAAAGGGCTCCATTACCTTCTATGTTACATTATGGCCCTGTAGAAACAGTTTTTGTAAAAAATAGGCTAACGATTGCGTCATAACCACTCGGCTCTCTGTCGCATTACCGTACAGACAGGAGGAGAAGCTCGCAGGCAATTAACTTAATATGGCGTACTGGCGTTACATTTTAAAATACTATACAAAATAATTAATCAGAATACTTACTCCTGCTCACTCACGACAAAGAACTCCCCGCTCAAGTTCGCCGTCTCTCCAAGATTAACGATGGCAGTTTGCACGCACAGCTACTAGAAGATTTACATCTGGCAGACAGGTTGCTGACGTCGTCAAGCTTCGTTTGAGTCTGCGCGTCAGAAACGGAAGTGCTAAAAAACGCTAAAACTGGGCTTCATTTGTCTCAATTGAGTTCCAATGGGGTCGCTGTGTCCATTTCTTTTACTGTCTATGGAAAAAACCTGCGAAAGTTACGCGTCATACCAGAGGTCATACCCATAAGCACCCGCGCTGATCCGGAAGCTGTTGTTTCGGCTGTCGGAGGCTCGAGTGTCAAACACAAGGTTAGAGGATATATTTCTGTATTGTGTTTAATTCGCATGAAAATGATAATATTGTTTTTACATATGTATGTACACTGTAGTAGCACGCGCGCTCTAGTCGCATGAGGCCAGTGCAATCAAATTAGCACAGATCGATTAGCTCACCATAATGATAATCAGGGCTTTACTGTAACTAACGTTACAGTACTTTAATAAGTATCAATATGCTGAATGTCTTCTGTGATCATGTACAATATTATTCACTCAGTACTATCATTGTAATACTACGGTAACATCTGGAAAAGCCCACTTTGACCTTGCTGAGTTCGACTCTGGTTTGATGTTTGTTCAAAGTTCAAACATCAAGCTACACAAAATCGCTTTCAAGATCGGCAATGAATCGCCTGCGATTTTCAGTAAATTGTCAGTGAACCACGGCTCTTGTGTAGTAAATGCCGCTCCACCTGAACCAGTGTGGCCAAGTCCGCGGGTCGAAGCGACCCCAATCCCAAGAGCGTGATATTTAGCCCCTAAAATGCTAATTTTATCAAGGAACGAAATGCGATTGGTCTAGTGTGTGTGTGTGTGTGTATATATATATATATATATATATATATATATATATATATATATATATATATATATATATATATCAGGGGCATTTCCTCCGAGAATGCAAGCGAGGCAGTGTCTCCTCAAAAAGTTGGATGAGAAAATAAATGACTTAATATCATATTAAAAGTCACTCGTTTTTATAAAGTAACACTGTCAAACAGCGTCACGACAAGACCGTTATGCTTCTGCAGATTTCCCGTGTGTTTCTGTCAGTCTCCGAGGATCTTCAGCAGTCGTGTGTGTGTGTGTTTGTGTGTAGATCATGGCTCTTCATCGGCTCTTCCACCTGTCGTCACTGTTTCGTTCGGCTGTGAGCGTGACTCTGCGCAGGAACATCGGTCTGTCCGCCGTCGTCTTCAACAAAGCCCGAGACCTGGATCCTGTGCAGAAGCTCTTCCTGGACAAGATCCGCGAGTACAACGTCAAGAGCAAGTGTGTGACCAACCGCTCAACATGTTCATCTCACATCACCTGAACTGTCACTGACAGTGGTTTGAGTGGTTTTTCACTGGTTTTGTTGTGTTGTAGGACCGCTGGCGGTGTGGTTGAAGCCGGTCCGGCCTATCAGAAGAACCTGACGGAGGAGATGACCAAACTCCAGCGCTTGTTCGGAGGAGGAGATCTCACCAAATTCCCTCAGTTCAACTTCCCAGGTGAGTTTGAGACACTTCATGATGATCAGGGTTTGACACTCTCATACTGTAGAAACTATTTTTGAAGGTGGAGAACACCTTGGTAATTTGTGTTTTTTAAAGCACTTTAAATACATATTTATTAGGGATACACAATATTATCGGACTGATATACAAATACAAAGTTTTGTCTGAATGATGATCAGATTAACTGTTTTGGATCGCTGCATTTAATCTGTGAAAGCACGTACAGAATTTCTGATTTTAAAATGAGCAGTAATTGATGACATAAAATAATGAATATATTTTGATTTAAATGTCAGAAGCTATAGCTTACATAAAAAATATCACACACTACATAATTTTATATATAATGATTTATTCATTAATGTGTAATTGTTTTATTTTTTAAACAAATCATAAGCTCTACAATATTTTCAGAATTTTTACAGCTTTTTTTTGCCTTAGACCATGTACAAATATTAAAATCTTAAAATAAAATGTAAGGTCTAACACTGCAGCAATTGATATTTAGTTTATTTATAGTTATTTTCAAAGCTTCAATGTACGGTCAAAAAAAAACCTTCATTATTGTTTATTTAATGCTAACAAATAAGTTCGTTTTAAAAACCAAAATGTTAAATATTTCTGCACAGGAGAGACTTGGTGGTGTTTCCAAACAAAAGGAAATCTAGCATTATCGGCCAAAATGAGTTGAAAAATATCAGTTATCTGCAAAAATCCAATATCTTGCATCCCTAATTTTAATTTTGCACTTCACTATTTAATATAAATGTAAACTGAAATATAAGTAGCTTATTTTATTTCAGGTAGTTGCCAAGTCAACACTTCTGTTTTTCATTTTGTTAAATTGATGTGTTAGAATAACTGAAACAAACTGAAATAAAAATAAGTAAAATAATATTTAAAAGTTTAAATACTAAATTGTCAAACTAAATAAAAACTAATATATATACTAATTATATATATATATATATATATATATATATATATATATATATATATATATATATATATATATATATATATATATATAATAACACTCAAAATAAGACATATTTCCAAAATCATTAGTTATTAGGTGTATTGTTGAAGTATCTATGCAACCTAAGCAGCTAGATGTATAAACAAAAAAATATTTGATTTGATATGTACTAATAAAATAGTCTATTAGGAAACCTAAGTCATATAATAAATGAAATCAAATCTTTAATAGTGAATAAAAGTAGTTTAAAGCAGGATGATTGTCATCTGAACTACAGTAACATTAAGACATGATGTCTTGGATCAGTGCTTCTGTAAGATACTAGCTAATGTTTGATGGATCTAGTCAAACTTCACAATGATCTGGATTAAACCTTTAAAGATCTGAAGCAGATCCTACAGTTTTTTCCTTTAGGTTAGTTTGTTCATCTTTGGTTAATGACTGACCTAAACATTTTCCATGTTGTTTCAACAGAACCCAAACTAGAGGAGGTGGTGACAAAATGAACGCCTTCTGTCCATTACTGTCTGTGTGCTGAAAATATGAGCTCAATATTTAATAAAGTCTTTGGTTCAAAAATCAGCTTGTCTGTGTGATGCTGCGTTTCATCCATTGTTTAACAGCCTGGCTTTCTTCAAAACAGGTTCCTGAACATCTGTTTATTGTTATTATAGTAAAATACATTTCAGTAAATGTTTACAATAAGATCTTGTTCATCATTGCTTTACAAAAATTAGTGAACATGTAACAAACAGCACAAGGATTAGTTCACCCAGAAATGACTAGTGTTCGTTTTCACCTCCATGTTGTTTTAAACCCATAGGCTTCGTTTATCTTCAAAATATAAATATTATTTGTATTTTATTCAGGGTCATTTTGCTTATGCTAAAATCATAAACATTTGTTACTTGAAATAAACTCTTAAACCTTTTAAAAGTACTAAAATAACAAAACGACATTTTTTTGGTAACACTTTAGAATAAGGTTCCATTAGTTAATGTTAGTTAATGTATTAATTAACATGAACAAACAATGAATAATACATTTATTACTGTATTTATTCATCTTCGTTAATGTTAGTTAATGAAAATACAGTTATTCATTGTTAGTTCATGGTAATTCACAGTGCATTAACTAATGTTAACAAGCACAACTTTTGATTTAAATAATGCATTAGTAAATGTTGAAATTAACATGAACTAAGACTTATAAATGCTGTAGAAGGATTGTTCTTGCTTAGTTCATGTTAACGAAAGTAGTTAACTAACATTAACTAATGGAACCTTATTCTAAAATGTAACCCATTTTTTTTTACAAATACAATTACAAAAACAAATCCCAAATAAAATGGATTAAAAAAAAATACTATTAAAAAAAAGTTATTTCTTTTATGGATAAAAAAAATAATTTTTGATTGTAAAGTATCACTAAATGTTGAAACAACCATTAATAAATGCGGCAGACGTTTTGCTAATTATTAAGTTAAATACAATTATAAAAGGTATTAAAGGGACTGTGAACAATCTTTAACATCTTTCACAACATTTATAAAGCTTAATGTTGAAAATATGATAGATTGTGAAATCATTGTTAAAAAATGAAACTTTATTGTAAAACTAACTTCGCTGCCTTCCTTTCACTCTCATAATTTTGTATTTGAGCACTTCATTTCTCCTCAATCACTTTTAGATAAATGCATCAGCTACAAATAAATGTTCCAATTCAGACAAAAACTTTATTTAAAAAAACAAAACAAATATAGATAAAATATACAATAATTCATCCCATTCCATGATTCCCACCATCACACTCAGACATGATTGAGTTGAAATGAAAGGCACGATGTGTCAAATGTCATCAATCAGACTCTCGACTCGTTTAAAGGCACCAGTCAAACACTTCAGTCGCTCCCGTTCATCTGGTTCACTCGTGATGATCCTCCAGCAGGAGACGCTTCATCTGAGGCCTTTGGAAGAATATTATTGCAATAGAGAGACCGACTGTTACCGAGTTTCTTCATGGTAGCTCCAGTGTCACAACAATCACCATCCATCCATCGTTTCCACATCACAGCATGAATGACTGCGTGTGTTTGAAATCCTGTTGTAAAAAAAATAAAAATGATATTTTTGTACATTATTTTTGAAATTTAATTCATATAAAGCAAATCAATAGTGTATAAAAATTGATTAAAATAAATTAAAATTAATAATAAATATTTTAATACATTGTACAGTACTTTATAGTGAGCCGAAAAAAAAATGAAACCATGTCTTGCAATTCATTTTTTACACATTTATATTAATTCTACACCATATAAACCGGGAATTTATACATAAAAATATAGTCTTTAAAATGTATCAAACATGTATAAGATAAATACATTTTAGGACTGGGATATTTGGGGGGCAGTAGTATCTAAATGGTTAAAACCCCTGCAGGGTCAAATTCTGAGTTAATAACAGTGTGTCCAAAACACTTCCCACAATTCCTCTTGACCAAACCCCCCACCACCACCCCGTTGGAATAAAAAATAAAAATCACTCACTTCCTTTGGAGGATGACTGTAGCCTGAATGTTGACTAGAACACAGAAAATAACAGACACAGTTAGACACTGAGACAATCCCATGATGCTGCAAGAAAATGATTCACACCCAGAACAAACTCTCTCTCTCTCTCTCTCTCTCTCTCTCTCTCTCCCTCTCTGTGTGTCGGTCTGCAGTCACTGGGGTTTCTCTCTCTGCCGTGACTCACTTGTGTTCGGTTCTGTGGAGGTTCTGGCTGCTAATGTGAGCCGTGCCGTGACACTGCGTGATCCAGAATGACCTGTAATAATGCACCGCTGAGGTCAAAGGTCAAACACTACCATCTGCCGCTGACGGAAAGGCACACACAGAACGCCATGCATAGTCTTGGGAATCAGTGAAGGCCGAGCCATTAATCCTCACATGCGACTCAAAACTCTCCTGTGTTAACCACAACAACTCAACGTCTGATCAGAACACAGACAGCCATCTGTTCAGCTTCCTGTGCTTCTGGATCAACCAGGACGGTTAGCGCGCACACACACACACACACACACACACAGTGTTAGTTAAGGCAGTAAACTAGTGATCTTACCTTCCTCTGTGTCCTGTGTATGACAGTATTACAGGTTCAGGTCAGTCAGAAACAGAAAAGAAAGTCCAAATGTAAAATCAACTTTATTAAACATGGACAGTAATAAGAGTCTTTCTCTGGAAATGTAACTAATAATTCAATCCTGATATAATGAATCACACTGAGTGTTATTACAATAAAACTAACACTTATTATAAACCATTTCCTGAAATAAAATGCATGTACTTGTAAATTCTAGAACTGAAAAAAAAAACTAAAAAAAAAACATTTATATTTTTCCTTTTTGCTAAAATTCTGGTCATAATTTTCACCACAGAGGGGCAGTAAAATCCTGAGGTTGATTATTAAAGTATAAAACATGATGATTTATTCACTTTACAGTAGAAAATGTATAAATATATTCATAAAAGAATTTTATTAAAGGAGAAACTGATGTTTTGTACCGCACTAACCTTACATTTACAATTAACATAAAAAAAATCTAAATAATTCAAATAAGTGGATTATTAAAAATGAATAAATATAATAGAACACCGCTCTACAACTATATTTGGTAACACTTTACAGTAAGTTCTCATTTACTAACATGAAATAACAATAGATTTTTACAGCATTTATTAATCTTAAGTTTATATAAATGCTAATTTTCATATTAGTTCACAGTACATTAATGATACAACTTTTGATAATATTGTATTAGTATATGTTGAACCTAACACGGTTTATGTTTTAATAGATGCTGTATAATTATTGCTCATGTTACCCTATATTTCATTTGGACAATTTAAATTATAATTATTTTACTTTTAAATGTTTTCAATCAATTTGCATGTCTTTTGAATGTACTACAGTGTATCAAACTTTACGTTCAAATGAAGAGAAAAAATGTATTGCATCCTCAGAATGTGTTCTTTACATAATATATGGAGAAAATACGCTTTATGTGACGCAGGATGGAGAGCTACTCACGGCTGAAGTATCCATGTCGATGGGCATAACACGCTCCGAAAGCACAAAACAGCATAATCAGGCACAGCAGAACCACTCCGGCTATCACCGCCGCCACATTCAGATCATCTGTGAGACACGTTACAGATCACACACACACCTGATGAAACATTCACATTCTGAAGATTCAACACACTCCACCTGAATAGGATTCATATAATAACTTCTAGAAGCCAATCTGAACAAATCATAGGCACTCTGAGTTTCTCACATCAGGGTTTTTATATTGAATCTTCACTATTATGATGATTGCACAATCATACATCACATTTTTAATTTAGCATTATTTACTATTATCATTTCTAGTAATATATTTTTTTTTAAATCATACTACTGAAATGTAATTATTTTTATTTCAGTTTTAACTTTTATTCCCAGTTAGAAATTTTAGCGCTTCAATTTGAAAATTAGAAATGCTGTTTTTCAAATATTTCCGATTTAATCCAGGTAACTAAAATGGTTTTAGTTTACCAGAATAATTCATACGTTCACTGATTTTAATGCAATTTACACTGACATATGATTTGAACTAGCTGATTTTCATCCAGGGTTAAGTTGTATATTATAAAATCAAATTTTATGAACTCATTCACAACAAAAACATTTACACCTCTAATGCTGTAAACAAGAACAGAGAAAGTGCTGCTTCTGTGGATTAAATTAATGCATTTAGCACATGCTTTTATCCAAAGCGATTTACAGTGCATTCAGGCTATCAATTATTACCTATCATGAGTTCCCGCGGAATCGAACCCCCAACCGTGCGCTGCATGGCACAATGCTCTGATCCATCTAGTGTTCCTGTAGCTCAAGTGGTAGTGTTTATTCTGTTTTCAATTCAAAGTTTTAACAATGTTGTAGCATTTTTAAAATTTTTATAGATTTGTTTTTAAAAATAAGCCTGTTCAGTTTTTAAGTTTTAGTCATTTCAGATTTGGTTATTTTAGTACCTTGGCAACTAGGTGAAATGAAATCAAATAAGTTTTTTTTTTTTCTTTTTTTTTCGGTTTTTATTTTAAGTAATTAACTTTAGTTCCTCAAAAAGGTTTTGGGAGATTTTGTCAGGTTCAGCTCAATTCTTGGTACAAATCTGTTCCCAAAATATGGTTAAGTAGGTACGAACACACACACACTCCTCACCAATATGCATGTGTGTGCCCTGGCAGCTCTTGGCAGGTCCCACACCATTTTTGGCCTCACAGTGATACTGTCCCGAATCGGCTCTGCTAACAGTCTGGAACGTCTGACTCAAGCACAAGAGAACAACAGTCAAACACACCTTCATCTTTTTATGTAAGGTCTAGAATCAAGAACCATTCATGTTTGAACTCATGAATTGTACATTTGAATCAATTTAATGACTCCCTGACTCAATGAATCACTCCGATTGGTTCTTATTCGGAATCACATTTTTAGAAACTGACTGGTGGTTAAACATTCAAAACAGTTTATACAATAAAAAAAAAAAAATTACATCAGAAATAGCCCAAAAATGTAGCATATAGTTGACAACCACTTATTGAGATGGATGCTTGGTCAAACAAACTGAAATGAAGCCCAGAATCATTTGGTGTGTTCTTGAGTGTGTGACAGACAGTGTTATTCAGAGACGCTTGTGTCGGTCTGTCAGCATTACTTTGTCATTGTGACACTCATAACAAGAGTAAAATCTGAACACGAGGACATTCACCTCAAAACCACAGCATGTCTTCATTTATACAAAACAGTCACTTTCATTCAAAACAAATGCATAAGCAAGCCACACTGATGATATTAACCATTAATGACACGATAGTGATTATTTTTGATTCTCCAATTTGCTAATATTTGCCTTTAAATACATGTTTTTCCTTTGTCCCATAATCTCAGAATCTTTGTGAGTATAACATCTATATATTATATTGATAAGATGCTGGTTCACTTCTTCACCTCTGCTGCTGAATCTTAAAGGGTTAGTTCACCCAGATAGCAAATGTATGTAATTAATAACTCACCCTCATGTCGTTCCAAACCCGTGAGACCTCCGTTTATCTTCGGAACACAGTTTAAGATATTTAAGATTTAGTCCGAGAGCTCTCAGTCCCTCCATTGAAACTGTGTGTACGGTATACTGTCCATGTCCAGAAAGGTAAGAAAAACATCTTCAAAGTAGTCCATGTGACATCAGAGGGTCAGGGTCGGTTAGAGTTTTTTGAAGCATCGAAAATACATTTAGTCTTTCGTTCATTATCTGGCTTGGCATGGTGTTCATCTTCAGTTCTCTCTTCACATCAGTTCAGTCAATGTACTGTTTGAGTGCCTGAATTACTCCGGGATATTGGTTTGTTTGAACTCAGAGGGAGTGTCAGCCACATTATAAAAGTTAACAGCTTAAGTCATTTGTGGATTAATGCGTATTAGAGATGAATTATGATTCAGTTCGATTTAGTGAACTGAATGATTCGTTCGTGAACCAGATATCCAGACTGCTTTGATTTGAACTCTCTCTCACAACAGACACGGAAGAGAAGACAATGCTGAATAGTCGTAGTTTTTGCTATTTTTGGGCCAAAATGTATTTTCGATGCTTCAAAAAATTCTAACCGACCCTGACCCTCTGATGTCACATGGACTACTTTGATGATGTTTTTCTTACCTTTCTGGACATGGACAGTATACCGTACACACAGCTTCAATGGAGGGACTGAGAGCTCTCGGACTAAATCTAAAATATCTTAAACTGTATTCTAAAGATAAACGGAGGTTTTACGGGTTTGAAACAACATGAGGGCGAGTTATTAATTACATAAATTTGCTATCTGGGTGAACTAACCCTTTAAAAATAGAAGCCATGGCAGCTTGGGACAAAGTTTAGTTGATGGGCCTATGACATGTCAATTCCCAATTCCCCTTTTTCTACTAAACTTCCTATGTCTTCTTCAGAATAAATATTCACTGCCTTTCTACCCATGTGCCTCGAAGCAGATGCAATGCTGCCTGAGCTTTTCTACCCTACAGTAAGCAATGGCCTTAAGGACTTTGGTAGCAAGCTTTCTGGGACTAACCTCCCCACCAAGCCGGGGCCTGAATTTGGCGGGAAAATAGCCTTGTCACCCACAGGGCCGTCTATGAGAGGTTCACAGTAGTGATAAAAATACCCGTTTTGGGTGCAATTCCCTATAGCCAAGTATAAATATTTGGTTATTTTACTGACAAATGTCGATAGCATATTATTGTAGCACGAAAGCACATTAATACAATGCGTGAGTGCAAATCTTTCTTTGCTATTGCACAAAACCAGATGCACTTAAAACGTTAATTATTTTTGCACCTGAATTTAACATTGTCAGAAGTTATAAACCAATCAGATTTCAGAGATGGATCTGTCATTTCTTTACATTTAATAGTATTAGAAATGAATCGACATTTGTCAGTAAAATAAAGCCATATATTTTCATATTTTATTAGGTTCTTTGATAAGGTTAAAATACAGTCTGTGTAGCAATGTAACTTGCGTTATGTCCCCATGGCTCGGGGCGGCTAAAGAAATTTCACTTTATTTACACGTTGGGCTGGGGCGGGCCAAATAATTTCAGAGAAGTGGGACCCAATAGTTTACATGGGGTTCACAGACCCTCAATTCTACGATTCAAGCAGTGCCATAACTCAGAGCAGCGGCCTGCAGTGTATTGAGCATGGAGAAGTTTAATTTACTCGATCACTTATTCACAGTATATCAGCAGCCCTCTGCCTCAAAGCAGCGGCCAACCATGTGCAGAGCATGGAAAAGTTCCAGACGGTCATCCATGTGCAGGCTATAAGGTGGATCCACCTTATTTTTTCACACGTGGGACTGATATGTAGTCAATTTAAAAAAAGTAAAATTAGTTGTCAAACCATTAATCATGATTAATTGCATCTAAAATAAGTTGTTAACAAAATATGCGTGTACAGAAAATTACATTTTACAAAAATATTAACATAGAATATTTTCAATAATATTTATAATATTAGTTTTTGTAAATTTTTTATTAAAATGCAGTCTTGGTGAGCAGAAGAGACTGCTTTCAAAAATATAAAAAAAACCTTTTGAACAGTAGTGTAGATGAGCTGTTTCTAACGTTAAATCAGCTGAATGTGTTGTGTTAACTAGATTAAACGGCATTAAACATTCATCTCAGCAGTTAGCAGGTCAACACTGGCAGTTTTCATCCTCACCAGTATGCCAGTGAACTCGTTGACCGTGTATGTGGCGTTGGGCTGGCGGATGGGCAGAGCGTGGTTATCTTTGAACCAGGTGTAGACAGCGGGTGGGATGCTGTGCTGATCCCTACAACGAAGCTCCACCTGAGATCCTGTCATAGCAGAGCTGGGCACGTCACACAACGGTGTTTGTGGAGGCACTGAAAGCGCATAAAACACATTAGACACACAAGTAGAACACGCAGAGCATCAGAGAGCAGAATAGGCGTGTGTTACCCAGCACTCTCAGTGTGACGTTGGTCTCTCCCAGCGTGATCGAGTCCAGCGGAGCGCTGACCTCACAGCGGTACTTGCCCGCATCAACCTGAGTCACTCTGCGCAGCCGCACTGTTGCCCCTTTAATCTCTGCACGATCATGAAATGGCCCTGAACAACACAGAAGACATTTGCACATCTCTAAATGATAACTGCTACACCAGATCCAGTGGAAGACATTTTTAATACATGACTGTACTTAAGCACATTTTTCAAGTATCTGAAACCTTTATTTAGCTACATTATGATTTTTTATTTTAACGGTAAACGATTCATTCACAAATTGAACCAAGCATATTGCCATTTGAATCAGTGAGTTGTGACTCCGACAAATAAAGTCTCCAGTTAAGAATTTATTGAAAAGTCTGACTGAAAATGAGCCAGGAATGGGCTTGAGTGCGACAGCTTGATGGAGTGAACAGTAAGTTACTAATGCAGAATTTGAGAGTTTATTTTTGTAAATGAAAATCAAATTTAAGTCACGACTGTCAGTTGTTTGTGAACTAAGCCGTTTAAGCCTACTGTATGAAATGCGTGAATGTGGACATGCCTGAACAGTTTAGGTTTTATTTAAAAACTAAACATGACCTGTTTGTATAGCATTGCATAGACTCATGTAGCAAATCTCTGCGTTTTTGTATGAAAATAGTGTTCCTGTAGCTCAAGTGGTAGAGCATTGTGTTTTTAAGCGCAAGGTTGGGGGTTTAAATCACAGGGAACACATGTTAGGAGAAAATTGTTGGCCTGAGTGCAATGTAAGTTGCTTTGGATAAAAGCGTCTGATAAATGCATAATTTCGTTTTTTTTATTTAATTGACAATGAATTTACAGTAGCTAGCTACTCTGCAGATGTCACAGAAAATGTGCGATTTGAAGGATTGATGAATTAATAAAAAACAAAAGCTGTAAAATAATGACAAAAGCACTGCTATATAAATATATAGGCTAATCTGTTTGTTTTGCATGTCTCTCTGTGAATGAGCGGCATTGTCATGTACTACATTCACAAGTATGTGCCGGCGAGGCTTAAAGTGCCAGGTTTAACAGTGCCTGCTGTACAGCAGTCTCAGGAGTACCCCCCGGCCAGCGAGAGGCGATGGGGGTATGTGACGAGTGGGACGGTGGAGTGATTGGAAATGAGCCCTCTAGTCTCACGGAGGAGATCAGAAGGCTACAAAAGGGGAGCGACGACAGTGAAGGACGAGAGAGGACCAAGCCTGAGCTTTATTTTGTGTTTGGTTTTTATTTGTGCACGACAGTTGTCCGCGAGGGGCTGTCGCACTGTTTTGTGTTTATTTATTATTAAAGTCTCTTTTGATTGTCTGCCAGTTCCCATCTCCTTCTTCCCGTAATTAGGAAGTTTATATTGTTACACTCACTGAGAGAACAATTAATAATCATTTCATCATTTTAATTTGAGAAAACCACTGTCAAAAACAAATACATTGACACTCAAAGCTCTTCAATACAACCCGTCCAAATAAAAGTCTGCTTTTTAACTCGAAGAAATTGACAGAAATTACGATTGTACTATAGTGTAGCCTACTTCTAAAATAATAATAATTTACATAAATATTAGGGAATATAATTTTTTCCATCATTTTAATTTGGTAAGTCTCTGTTGTGCAGCCCTTTGCAAAAACAAAAGAATAAAAGGTTTTAAAACATCAATTAAATTTGTATGCATTTTCATTACCACCATTTTTGATAGTATATTTGTATTAAATGTACAGAATCCAGAAAAATTAAGTCAAACCAGAATTTATGAATTTGTATGAATTAATAAACTAATAAATGGTAAAATTTTCTTGCGTTTATTAAAATTTGAATAAACATGCTTTCAAACATTTGTTCAACCCCAACCCCCCCCCAAAAAACCTGTTTTGATTGTTTAATACCGTATAACCTTGGTATTTTCTGAGACGATTATCATACAACCCTAGTTGTCACTACCGTACTTTAGTTAATTATGTGTGTACAGAGGTACTTAAGGAGTAAAACAAAGGAGTGAACTGACAACCAAATTTAACTGTAGTGTGTATGTGGCCTGTGTGTTTGAGAGGGGGTTGCTGTGCTACACTGTATAATGTCCAGCAGATGAAACGGTTGGAAAAATTGTACATCACAAACATCAGTTACCTACGAAATGGCCATCATAATAAACGAATGACACATCCTTGTCTATCTTCTTCCACTCAATGCGAGGATTCTTGTCATTTTCTGTCCTGAACTCACAGGAGAGCTCCGCATCTGTGGAGGACAGCACATTTCATGGAGTTAGCACACATCATCTCACTGACGTCTACATGAAGACAACACAAAAACTCACCCGAGAACTCATGCACTTCCACTTGAGGACTGCGGCTGGTGACGGTGACAGGGACGACAGCGATGCCTGAGACGGAGACAAGGATGAATGATCAACACAATGAAAAATTCACCTAGTGTGTGTGGTATGTTAGTCTAATGTTCATTTTGGTAGCTTGACTTCCTGAATATTATCAGTGTTGTGGTTTCTAAGGAGTTCTAGTGTTTGCTAGGGCACCTCTACACAGATGCTATAATGTTAGTATAGTAGTAGTTGCTAGGATATTACTATGTGGCTGCTAGGGTAATATGAATGGGTTTTGAGATGCTGCTATAAGGTTAAGCTCAACATGGATTTCTAAACATAACCGATAACACTCTTGACTAGTATTAATACTGAACAGACACAAAAGGTCTAGTATCTGTTCACCGGTGCATTAATGGCTAAAGTTGTTTTCAGGTGCTTCCCTTCCTGAATAACATGACTGACTGTTTCTGCCCAAGCATCAATAGAGTAAGACCACGGGCCACAAGGGATGAAGACAAAAGGAGGTTTCCATATCAGATCATACATTCACATTGCATTGTGATGATTTTACAATATTAGGATTTCAACTTCCTTGTCAAAGTCTGACATCCCATCATGCACGTCGCATTCATTTGAATCATCTACAGATAAATGACCATATAACTCTTTGCAAAAATGCAAGCTGCGCAAAATGACATGGATTCCTGTGGAAACTGAACATCTAAATCACTCTTGGAATGGTTTCTGGACAGACAAAATCATTAACAAAAGGACAATGGTGGCTGAATACAGCCACTGCATACAGTGATCAATCAAGATCACAGAATTGCCATTGTATAAAAAAAAAAAAAAACACATTGTAATAGCATGGTACTTTTTGGTTTATGTTGCATCTTGCTGTGTTCTTCTTACAAATCAGTACTGTACCATAGTACAGTGATGGCATCATGGTAATTATATGGCCCTTGTAAACATGTTGAAATTATATTTACATGGGTATTTTAAGAACACCATGGAACTGAAAACTCATGAAAGTTCTAGGCTACTTTTTTGTCAATGTGCTTAAATCACTGTACTGTGGTACCAGCAGTGTTATTTTACTATAATCCATATACTATAACATTTCTTATTAATGAATTTAAATTATTTTTATATATTTTGTAAAGTTTTGTTTCAGTTGCTTTTGTCATTGAGTTTATGGAGTTATTTTTATTTCAGTTTTAGTACTTCACATTAACTTATTTAATACCAGGGCAACATTTGTTAATTTTTTAATTCTAATATCTAGGCCTATTTTTTTTTATTTAGGCCAGTTTTAGTTTACAATAACAGCTCTGATTTGTCTGGAAGGCTTCTGTCAACACACAGTTGTAGTGCTCACGTCTGTTTGAATGTCCATGAGATCACACAGAAGGAATGCTGACATTCCTCCATATCTGTATTATTCCAGTTGTGGAGTATGAAACCGGATGGTTTGTGTCAGTACCATACATCATCTTATCAAACCCCATGAGCTGCTGTCAATCACCCACTCGCATCAGACAAACAACCTCAACATCTTTCACAGGAATGGTTTAGATATACAGTGGGTATACAATAGAATTACCTTGTTTAAAATAATGACATTGCTTTGCAGCCTGAAATGAAGACAAACACTTTTTTTCTATTGCTGTATTTACTCAGTGCAACTTATAACATCCAAGTGAATGATACAACACCGACATGTCAGAAAAAATAAAAAACAATCACCAAGTTGGAAAAAGGGGTCACCCCTTTAAGTTTTTAGTTGAACCACCTTTTGCTTTAAAGGGGTCATGTGCTTTCAATTTTTCCTTTTTCTTTGGAGTGTTACAAGCTCTTGCTGCTTGAAGAAGATCTATAAAGTTGCAATGACTATAAAGTCTCAAATCCAAAGGGATTTTTATTTTTTAGTCAAAGTTAAGACTCTGCCATGCCCCCATAAAATGCCTCTTTTAAACATGTCCCCACATCTCTATGTCACTATGTGGAAATTTTTGCATAATTCCACCCTAATGTTCATGCAAAGAAAAAGCATTGTTTCAGTAACCACAGTTAGTGTGAGTGCGGCGCGAGTCACACAGTGGAGTCAGCTGTCTTAAGGCGCACGGGAATACATGGTGTGATTTTTGTGGTCGTACGAGCTCGCAGATTATTTTTTTTTAATTTTGTAGATGCTTGTACAGTGTAAGAACAATTATGGGCCGATCAGAGAACATTACGAGCACCTCCCGACAATTTCAAACAGGTCAAAAATAAATAAATAAATAAATGGGCATGCTGTCGGTTTAAATTTGTGGTGTATGTACGGTTAAACGAGACGATTTGCCAATCCATCTGAAGTTGACCAATCAGAAGATGATAAAACCCACATATTATGTATATCAATTGTTTATATAGTAATTTTAGTGTATAATACAGCTCTATTTTTTGTCATTCCGAATTGTGCCGGATTTGCTGTTCAGTTTTATGAATGAACATAGCTTTTGTATTTCCGGTAAAATGACTAAAAATTCTGAAATGGCCTCGAGTAGTTTATGAAGAACTAAGGCCATGCTTCTCTCTGCTTTTCAGCCATTCCCTTTGCCATGTCTTGGTTTCTTTTTCTGGATGTCAAAAGCTATAGCTGCCACAAAGTAAACGTTTTCGTCCTCATAATCCATATTTTCATGAATTGGGCAAAACTTAATGCTTACGTCATTATTTGTCAAATCGTAGTAAATTCATGTCATGTGGGACTGTCTCCATATGATTTTCGGATAAACTCAATTGTGATATGTGCGAGGGCTCACGAAGTTCCGACTTTCAGAATTGCACGGTGTACGGCCACATTTAACGCATTATGGCTTGTATACTGCAACATGTCACAGTGTCTGACACGCGGCTCTGTTCCTCTATCCGGCTTCAACTGATGGTAAAACTGAAGGACATTATTAACTTTACATTTATTTTTTTAAAGCAGCAGCTAACGATAATGGAAAGGGCGTTATATTTCCGACAAGTGCTCCAGTCCCAGCTGCAGAGAAACACCTCCATAACAGGATATTACCACCTCCAATGCTTTACTGCAGGAATGCTGATATTTGTATGGTGATCTGTATTCGATTACAGCCAGACATATCAGTTGGTTTTGATGCAAAATAATTCAATTTTAGTCTCCGCTGCCTCAGGATCTTCAAGGTGCATTTTAGCAAAGCGGAGTAGTGACTGTGTGTGGCATTTCTTGAGGAGTGGCTTTTTCTTGCAACCCTCCCGAACAAGCCACATTTATGAAGAATTTATGATATTGTTGCTACATGCACACAACGAACACTCTTTGTCAAATTCCTACAACTGCTTCAAAATTGCTGTAGGTTTCTTGTTAGCCTCTCTGATCAGTTTCCTCCTGGCTCTTTCATTTAGTTTGGAGCAACATCCTGATCCAAACACCAAACACCTTCCACTTCTTAAAGGTGCCATATGCAAAAATTGAGGTAAAAATATCCAAAAAATTACCTACATGCATCAAAAGAATGACAAAAAAATAAGGGCGATGATGTCTTTAAAAAAAAAAAAGTCAAGTTATAGTGCTGCAGAGATATCAACCTTAATTAGCATTAGCATTACTAGCCCCGGCCCGACAGGTGTCATAATACCAGTTTCGGCCATGGGAGGCGGTATGCGGGCAACATAACCACCAGCCAACCTGCAATACACGAATAACTCGCAGGGCTTGTCGGCGTGCCTGAACCTGATGTCAATCATGTGGAAAGTACAGCCTTGTACTTCATTTCAGTTCAGGGAAGAGAGAGGAAAGATGGCTCAAGCCCTTGGCAAGAGACCACCACCCGCTACAGGGAAACAACCGCGCTCGGAATCACAAATCAAATCCGATAAGACCCGACCCAGAGTAAACATTGGCACTGCTTTCAATCGCTGGAGACAACTGATGGACCTGAAAGAAATGAGGTTCGATTCCGAACTTGCAACATTTCTTTTGGATTGGTAAGTTAGATCCTGTTAGTATTTTGCTAGAAGTTTGTTTTAAATGTTTGTGTATTTTTTTTTCCGGGACGTTATAACATAGAAATGTATCGAATGCTGTTCGATAAACGTGCTAATGTTAGCGATGGCGTTTGATAATTAGCTAGCTATAAAGTTACCCATTTTTTAATTTCATAACTAACCTGCTCTGTGTAGTCTGTTGGTCTCTGTGTCCTCTTTGCTTTGTGGTTTTTCTGTGCGTGAGAACATTTATGTGTGGCGTGAAAGCGTGTGAAAAGAGTCAATTGCGTGTGTCTCACGGTGAATGCTTGAGAGTTGGCAGCTCTGGTTACGTTGGTTGGCGCTAGCTTGGTCAACATCAGCTGTCTGATGTTGACCAATGATGTTGACAGAATGTTGTCTGTCAAATTAATTAAATTCAAATAATGTATATACACAACTCAAAATGTAACATGAACAAAACGAATAGGAACATATTCACTGGTAAAGGTGAAGGGGAGTAGCTTGAAGATGTCATGTTTCAAAATCACTTGACATCACCCAGCGTTCCTCTGGAGGCAAAACGTCCTCTTAGGCTTTGGCTATGGCTCTAGGGTTGTTGTGAAGGTAGGGGCGGAGCATAGAGACTATGCCGTTTCTCGTTTGTTACTCTAGAGTAGACCAATTCACTTTATTGAGGCATACTGCCCCCATCTGGTATGGAATGTGGAGTATGACTTGATTTTTTTTGCCAGACATGACAGATGGCACCTTTAATAATAAACTTCACTGTGCTTCTAGGAATTGATAAAGCCTTTGAAAATGTTTTTGTATCCACCTCCTGACTGGTGCTGGTCCACAACTTTATCCTGGAGATCTTTTGACTGTGCCTTGTCTCCAATAGTTGATTGTTTGCTTCAGTTGCACTACCAAGGACTGAAACGTTCCAGGAAAACTCCTCATGCTGAGATGATTAAAATGACTGTGGTCATTTACAAAAAGCCCAGTTGAAAATCAAATGGCTTTTTGTGCCACTGAGAAGGTGAGATTGGCACGGGGGGGGGGGGTCATTTTTCCAACTCTGTGTTGTTTTGATTTTTCTGACATATGGTTTGATATCTTTCACTTGGATGTTATAAGCTGCACTGAGTAAATACAAACGGTGTCGATTTTCCTTTCATGCTGCAAAGCAACAAAATGTGATCATTTTAAAGGAGGGTTACACCACTGTTTTATAAAAATTATTAACTCTGCCTCATGTCAGTCCAAACCTGTTTGCACACAAAAGTTGTTTAGCAGATTTTTCCATGCAGCTCCTCACCAAATAGCCTGCAAAACTACTCCTTTTATGTTCCACTGAAGAAAGTAATCCAAAACTGCTCTGAAACAATATGAGGGAGAGTACATGACAGATATGATCTGTATTTCTATTCAGCAGAGATTTCGAACTGCATCTTTTTAGCAGCTCGGTGCCGAGCTCGACCTTGCACCTGACGTCTTATCACCCTTCCCTCTGTCTGAATTTGAGGAGGGATGGAGAGAGGCATTGTGTGCTGACGGAAATCAACGCACATGAAAACACTGTGTCCAGTCTGATAAGACGACCTGACACATGGACGACACAGACAGCAACTGTCCCTTTGAGAACTACACACAAACACACACCTGTCACTGCTTGTGTCCTGAGTCAGCACATAAACACACTCGCTCACTGATTCAGATTCAGATTTTACAGCTCTCAAACAACAACAGCTCAACAACAAATGCAAATTAATCTTTAGAATGAGATTTAAACAATCATACAGATACTCTTGCTGAATCGTTCGATAATGTTCAGGTCAGAAACTACAACAATGAAAAATAAATTGCATGGAGACAACTTTTGCCCCTAGATTCTCGCTACTGTGATATGATCCTTAATTATTTTTCACAAAAATATTCATACATTACAATTATACATTACATAAATATCTAAAAATAATTATAAAAATGTCCCCTCATTTTTATTATCGCAATGCAGTAATTTATGTAAGGCTTTAGCACAAGAATTTTAAATCAGCACAAACTAAATGGAGTACAACAAATGCATGACATGTAGTCTGTCTTTGTGTGTTTAAACAACCTTCTTGTACTTGGTTTCAGAGCCATTACATACTCTTTTAGATACTAAATTAACACCGTTTCATTCTTGTAATTTTAGGGTGAAATATGAGGTTCAAATTAAGATAAATGTTCTTATAGAGATTCTTAATGAATTTAACAACTATTCAATTGTGGATTTGTGTAAATACAAGGACTGTAATAATGCCTGTGAATAAACAGAAAAAAAAAGCCCAGTGTTGATTGATTGTTGTGTTGATCTGTCGGGTGATTGTGAGCTTGTGGAGCGCGAGAAACTCTGAAAGAACAAAGACACTCTGTGGAACTCTGGAACAGCTGGTACAGACAACTCCACCCTCAACACACACACACACACACACACACACCATTTGATCAGAGCTGTGGCATCACAAGTGTTCTCTGAGATCTCATGAGACGCAGTGTGTTGAGCAGAATTACAGTAAAACACCATCAAACTCAGCCAGAATCAACAGATGCAGAATCAGAGAAGCGCTGCACATCTGAAACCTCACAAACACGCTCGGCATCGCATGGATGACCACACAAACACACATTCTACAAATTCTCCTGGCCAAGTACCATGGTGTTTTTTATTTTTATTTTTTTAAAGATATTAATAATAATAATAATAATAAAGAATCAAATACTGATGGGTTCTTATAATTTAACTAAAACCTATACAAATGTATAATTTAAAATAAAATCAACATTAACTGAAATTAAGAAAACAAAAGTATAATTTTAAATTGGTTTACCAAAATATATCAAATGAAAAAAAAGTAAAAACAAACAAATAAATAAATAAATAAAATAAAAATATCTCAGTGATTAAATAACTCTGAAAACCCATGATGAAGGCCTAACTATAATTATAAATACTGTAATAAATATTGGTAATAAACAAGCCTTAGTTATACTGACCATGCTTGAACTGGTTATGATGGTAATCTCAGCACATCATCTTCTGTTTACTTCAGATAATGAGCCATTAAGATTTAAAGTTAAAATCAGAGCAGCCAAATTAATTGTTTTAATTATGTTAAATATCATTATTTCAAATTAATTCAATGAACATTTTTTACTGACTGAACTATGATCTTAAGAGAGATCTCAAAATTATACTTCAAACCTCACAACAAAGTAGTCTACTTTGGTTATACCATGGTTCAGTAGATCTACTGAATGATTGGTATATTCAAGTACTACGTTACATTAGATGGTATTTTACAGTTTTAACCCAATCATTTGTAAATGGAAAACTTTTGCCTGCAGATGGAATCATCACGTGTACATATGATATAGATGGTATTCAACGGAACTGGAGAAAGCATAGGATACAGCATGACACAGAAACACACAAGCACTTAATCTTATTCTCCAAAGGAGATCATGAGTCTTTAAGAAGATCACATGGAACAGAGCACTTACTCTGAATTAATATCAGCAAAGCCACGGACACAAACATCTCATCCACAGAGCCGGTGAACTTCACAGAAGAATCCGCGAACAAAGGTGAAATAAGCGCGTGTTTACCCAAATTATTCGCCCCGCACGTGCTGAACGATGCTCAAACTCTGACTGACTGAGCGAACGAACTAACGCGCGTTCTGCGTGCGTGCGCATGTGTGTGTGTTTGTGTGGAGAGGGAGGGAATAACACTAATTACACGCGCGCGCACGCACACTCAAGACAATTTAACCCAGGGATGTCAAACTCAATTCCTGGAGGGCCGGAGCCCTGCAGAGTTTAGATTCAACCCTAATTAAACACAACTAATACAACTAATCAAGTCCTTCAGGCTTATTTGAAAACTACCTGTGCTGTGTTCGCAATGTTATACTATCATACTACTCTTACTGTTTCTGCAGTATCCAGTATGTATGCTGTGCAATAGTGTGCAAATTGTCTGAATGCATAAAAATACCTGGATGACCTACTATATTTACTATAGACTATAGCTCAAGTACACTGAAATCAGTACAGAAATGTTGTAAGAGTTTGTAATGGCATACTACATAATACTCCTACTATACTGCAGTTTGCTGTGTGTATACTGTGTGTGATTTGTAAGTGAATGTTATGTATGTATGGAATGCCCGGATTACATGCTACATTTGCTGTAATTTGATGTATGCATCTGAAGGGAAATTGTTTCCCAGAATGCAACGCGCTCCGTGTAATGTTTCATCTTCAAACGTGTGAGTGAACTGGAAGCAGTAATAGTAATTATAAATGTAACACATTTATAAATATACACACACGTTACTATCGCTGTGTATCTGCAAACAATACAATTAGGACATAAATTGTACTTTTATGTCTACAGCTGTGATAAACAGCATTGCAGAAGACGCCTATTTATCTGTACTATCAGTGGATTTTAGAGAATAAAGATGTGTGATGATTGATTTTGACACGAGCGACCCAAGTTCAAGGCTGCCCTTTACCAAGCTTGTTCTTCACCTTTTCCCATCACATATCAGATCAGAAAGGCACTTATTTTGAATAATAATAAGTGTTATTGGGTGGCTATAGGTCTAGTGATGTTTTGTCTCAATAAAGTGACATTCATTTAGTGATTTTTTTTTAAGTATGATCATTGAAACTCACTGTTATTGCATAATGTTTTATACTGTACTACAGTACTGAAATATATACATCTACCACTACTATGAACACAATTATTATTATTTTTGTTCAGTATGTTAAGTTGATTAATTATGAAATAAGTTCAGTTGGGAAATATAGCATTATTTACTTGTATGAATCCTTAATTAACAAGTCTTTGTAAAAAAGAATGATTAGCACATTTATTTGTGAGGTAACAACCTCAGCAGCTGTGCTGAATTAATGATCTGTCCTGTGATGACACTTTAGCACACACTTTAAAACATTTGTTGCTTATTGTAAACTGTTTCATACACTATTCTTTAAAAAATAGTAAGCAGTATACACTGTGTACTGGGCAGTAAGCAAGTATGCCATTTCGAACACAGCAATGGTAAGAGCATTGAAGCAGGGTTGGAACAAAACTCTTCAGGGCTCCGGTCCTCCAGGAACTGAGTTTGACACCCCTGGGTTAACCAAAACAAAAGATCACCGGCTGCAGGGGTGTGCAAACTCTGTCCTAGGGGCCAGTGTCCTGCAGAGTTTAGCTCCAACTTACAATACCTTCTAATATGGCTAGTAAGAGCTTGATTAGCTGCTTCAGGTGTGTTTGATTAAGGTTAGAGCTAAACTCTGCAGGACAGTGGCCATCCAAGACCGAGTTTGGGCACCCCTTAACCTATTGTGATTACAATATAGTGAAGGTTAAAAGTAGTGTGAGACAAATTACACATTTCATATATAAATCCGAATTCTGACCCCTGCCAGATTATTACCCCCTAGTATTGGTAACGTTAGGTTTTAGGATTAAGGGGTTAGGATCAGAGGTGGGGTTAGGATTAGGCAATCAGGTAGCTCAGGGATAGGCACCGTGGGTCCTGCAGAGTTTAGCTCTAACCCTAATCAAACACACCTGAACAAGCTAATCAAGCCCTTCAGGATTACTAAGGCTACAGACAGTGAGGGTTTTTTCAGGGTTGGAGCTAAACTCTGTAGGACATCGGCGCTTGGAATGATGTTCCCTACCCCTGAGGTAATGGCTTCAATGAGGGGGTAAATAATTTGGTTCTGAATTCTGACTGATAAGCCCATTTCTTCAGCGTAGGACACACGACTGCACGTCAGTTGCTCCGTCCGAAAGCTCTAAAATCATGATGTCCGAATCTAAATTCTGCTTTACCTGCTGTCTCCGGAAGTGCCTTCTTCTGGTCAAATTTTGAAGGCATCACAGATGTATCCTTAAATGCCTTTGATATCCCACAATCCTGTGCGTTCCATTCCATGATGGTTGAACTAAAAAATATAAGGATAGCGTCTGAAAGTTGCAGTTTGGTGGTCAGTTTGTGTGTAAAATGTGTATTTCTGACTCACTTTTTCCACTTTTGATGTTATTTCTAGCGATAAATCAATATTATAGTAATTAAATATTATTTTAGTTATTATTAAATCCCATTGTATTTTGTTGTAGATCATTAAACCATTATGCTGCTTCAGAAGTCTGTCCGAAATCAGTTTCATGAGATGCCTTTGTGCAAAATGCTGCCTGCAAAGATATTGACTCATGTGGCAGCAAGTCAGCTGCCTAGGCTTTCGGACGCAGCCAGTGTATTAATGCACAACTTATCCCCGATCTACACATTTTGCAATTCTCCCCTTCTTTTACGCGCCTGATTCAGATGATCATCTCGTAACGAGAGAGATCTGTGAACTCTTATCTGATTGTGTCAGATAAGAGAGCAATTCAAAATTTGCAGAGAGCGGTCCCCAGGACCCAGATTAAGAACCACTGGTCTAGTCAGACTAATGAACTATAATGCTTGGCGGAATAAAGTGTTGATATTAATATTATACATTAGATTACTTAGAATAAAATGACAATACAATCTAAAATCTGACTGGATGATCCAATGTTTGAAGCCTTTCATATGACTGTTTCTCTGCAGCCGTAAACAGGATGCAGTTTAGCATACAGAATCAAAAACAACAGCAACTAGAAGAACTCATGACTACTGTATATGGACACATCTTGCTCATTTTTAATATTAAAATAATCAAGAGTCAGAAAATGCACAAGGCTGTTTACAAAAACCAGAGTAAATGAATGTGAGCTCTGCTTCAGACAGTGTAAGAAGCTTTCAGAATATCTTTTGTTTTTATTTTTGATGACAGTCCTGGCTAATAGCTCTGTATTGGTTGTATGGTGACCATGGTCAAAGAACACAACACCCAAAACAACAACAAAACTGCATCTGAGAAAGCTGTGTGCTGTTTGCATTACAGTCTGTGGAAGACATTTCTGGAGTTCGCAACATTTTTAATACAGCATATCTGTCGTAGTTGAGATGACATACAGAAGCTTCTATTCAGATATCTCTGTTGGTCTGAATTCAAGTGAAGAGGGTGTGTGCATTTGTGTGTGAGGGGTCTGGATGTGTTACTCACACACACTCTCTCACACACATACTAGTATTCCAATCATAATGGGGTCATTCTATAGGCTTAATGGTTTTTATATTGTACAAACTATATTTTCTTTCCACTTAAACTAAACCTACCCCTCACACAAAACTGTCTACATTTTTAGATTTTCAAAAAAACCTAATAATTTCTTGTTTCATGATCAGGACCACACAAAATATCCCCACAAGGTCAAAATTTACTGGTATTACTATACTTGTAGGGGCATTTGGTCCCCATATTGTAAGGAATACCAGATACACACACACACAACAGCTGGTCAGTACACTTTCACCCGGGGGCCGTAGAGTATCATGTATCCTCCGTCACATATGAGAGCAGGACCACAAATCAACACATGCGACTGAATGTGAAGCATTAAACATCTGTTTTCATAATCTAGTTAAGACAGCACAGGTTAATAGGGTGAAATAATAACCATCACTGATTAAACACTGTACATTAACACAATTGTTTTGTGTAAGAAGTTATCTGTAATGTTATGTTTAATAATGGAATTGATGCATTATTTAATTACATGTGTAGCAATTTGCAAACATTCCTAGCATATAAAGCTGAACATTGGAAAAAGCCAGCTTCATAATTCTTGGTTGAATTTGTTGATATATTAAAAGTTTGTCCCGAGGGGATTCCGATTTCTCTTTTTATCACTCCGTAAATAAATACTGTCAACAGACAGAAAAACAAATACAAATTTTCACCATGTTTTTATAAATAAAATGTTCAAAATCAGCATGAAATATATAGGAACAACCCCTCAGTGAAACTCTTCAGCCTATATATAGGAAAATGATATGGTGCAAAGATGATACAGATGCAGATAGATAAAAAGCTATCAAATAAACACTTAAATTTACATTTTTTTCTTTCCACTAGTCTGAATGAAGACATGTTATGAAGGAAAATAAACTAAAATCTCAAAACTGACCTGTGCATAAAAACAAAAACAAAGGTTTTGTATGTTGTGTCTCGCTTTAAAGAGTCTGGTCAGCTCCCCTGGCATTTAGACATGCACACACAGACACACAGACACAGACACACACACACACACACACACAAACTGCACCTGTCTGCATGCGACAGACACAGCAGCTGCAACAATCCTGACAGTCACAATCACTTTTACAACACTGCCTTTGTCTTCACCCTGACAAAGTGCTGACCACTTATTTTATACACGCACACACACACACACACATTACCACTTGACATAACACACACACACACACACACACACACACACACACACACACAGGCTGCAGCTCAACTCCTCTGAGGGTTTAAACCCAGCAGATGCAGAGATGGATCAACATGCTCTAGCTTGTTGAGCAAATGGGATTAAACTCTCTGGGGAAAAAAACAAAACTAAAAAACACTTCACGAATGCAAACACTTCTAGCAATGCAAATACAACTTCTCATGCTCCAGCACGTCAGAACGAAGAATGCAACACAAGTATAGTAGACTTCACTGCAATCGCATGTACAGTCTTTCATGGTGATGAAACAGTTTGCAGAAAATCTTGTTAGTTAATCAATTTTTATACGCACACAGGGCAGGACTTAGTGGGGCGGGGGGTCCTGTTTGGGCCCTATACCTACACTACAAATGCCCTTAAAAAGAACATCATTATGGAGTAACACAAAATGCACAAACATGCTTTGAGGTACATAAACAGTACAATTAATATGCAACATGTCTAGGCTATAGTAAAAGTGTAAATGTAATATTAAATATTCATTTCTAATAATTTTAAAGATTAGATCAAAGACCCATTTAAAGTCTACATTAAAGACCCATCTCTTTAACCTGGTTTACATGTACATTTATTCATTTAGCAGACGCTTTTATCCAAAGCGACTTACAGATGAAGACAGTGGAAGCAATCAAAAACAGCAAAAAGAGCAATGATATATAAGTGCTATAACAAGTCTCAGTTAGGTTGACACAGTACACGTAGCATGGGTTTTTAATTAATAGAATAAATAAAAAGAAAACAGAATAAAAAAAATAATAGGGCAAGCTAGTTAGAGGTCTTTCCACATATACACACATATATAATTGCATAATAAATGAAAAGAAAAATAGAATACAAAAAGATTAGAAAGGTAGTTAGATTTTTAAGAATATAATTAGAATATTGAGTGCTAAAGTTAGAGGGTCAATTAAAGATGGAAGAGATGTGTTTTAAGTCGATTCTTGAAGATGGCTAAGGGCTCAGATGCTCTGATTGAGTTGTGAAGGTCATTCCACCAGGAGGGAACATTTAATTTAAAAGTCCGTAAAAGTGACTTTGTGCTTCTTTGGGATGGCACAATCAAGCGACGTTCACTTGCAGAACGCAAGCTTCTAGAGGGCACATAAATCTGAAGTAACAAATTTAGGTAAATGGGTGCAGAGCCAGTGGTAGTTTTGTAGGCAAACATCATGCCTTGAATTTTATTGGTAGCCAGTGCAAATTGATAAACAGAGGTGTGACGTGTATTCTTTTTGGCTCATTATAAATTAATCTTGCTGCCTCGTTCTGAATTAATTGTAAAGGTTTGATAGAAGTGGCTGAAAGACCTGCCGAGAGAGCATTGCAATAGTCCAGCCTGGACAGAACAAGAGCTTGAACAAGGAGTTGTGCAGCATGTTCCGAAAGAAAGGGCTTGATCTTCTTGATGTTGAATAAAGCAAATCTGCAGGATTGGGCAGTTTGCAATGTGGTCTGAGAAAGTCAGCTGATCATTATAACTCCAAGGCTTCTAGCTGTTTTTGAAGGAGTTATGGTTGATGTGCCTAACTTGATGGTGAAATTGTCATGGAACGATGGGTTTGCTGGAATCACAAGCAGTTCTGTCTTGGCAAGGTTGAGTTGAAGGTGATGGTCCATCATCCAGGAAGAAATGTCTGTTAGACAAGCTGAGATGCGAATAGCTACCGTCGGATCATCAGGATGGAATGAGAGGTAGAGTTGAGTGTCATCAGCACAGCAGTAGTATGAAAAGCCATGTTTCTGAATGACAGAACCCAATGATGCCATGTAGACAGAGATGAGAAGTGGTCCAAGAACTGAGCCCTGAGGCACCCCAGTAGTTAGATGTTGGGACTTGGACACCTCACCTCTCCAAGATACTTTGAAGGACCTATCTGATAGGTAAGACTCAAACCATTGACCTTTCTTTCGGAACATGCTGCACAACTCCTTTTTCAAGCTCTTGTTCTGTCCAGGCTGGACTATTGCAATGATCAGAACACAGTATGCTACCGAAAGGTGGGGTTTAAGGAAACTGAATCTTTTGAACAGCTTCGCGCGAACCGTTTGGGGATCTCTGAGAATTGAGGTAATTTTAAAATGATATTTTGACAAAATGACAATGTTTTTTAACCTTGGATGGATCTAAACCTAATGTACAGGACTCATAAACAGTGATAGGAAGCTTAGAATTTTCATCTTACTGGCTCTTTAAGTAGTGGAGTTATACGAGCCTGTCTAAATGATAAGGGGAAAACACCAGTGTGGAGGGATGTGTTGATGATGTGAGTGAGTGCAGGTATAACTGCAGGAGAAATGGCTTGAAGAAGATGAGATGGAATAGGATCAAGTGGGCAAGTAGCAGGGTGATTAGAAATGATGAGTTTTGAGACTTCTGCCTCAGAGAGTGAAGAGAAGGTAAATGAGTGTAAGTTTGCTGGTGATGCGAACTTGACTGATTGTGGTGTGGAAAATTGTGCACTAATGTGTTTAATTTTATTAATGAAAAATTTAGCAAAGTCCTCAGCTATTAAAGATGAAGCAGGAGGGGGAGGAGGAGGACAAAGAAGTGAGGAAAATGTTTTAAAAAGCATGCGAGAGTTAGATGAATTGTTAATTTTGTTATGGTAGTATGTCTTTTTAGCAAAGGAGACATTAGCAGAGAAAAAAATATAGGAGTGACTGATACACAATAAGGTCAATATTAAATAAGTATAAATAAGGTTTACACATAACATACTAATGTGCTTTTAATATCCAAATCCGTTAAAGGATTTTTAGGCTGCATTAATTAGGTAAACAGGAACCGGAAACACTTCACATAACACCCTATGTACTTGCTACATCATTAGAAGAATGGCATCTACGCTAATATTAGTTTGTTTCTCTCTTATTCCGAGGTCACCGTAGCCACCAGATCCAGTCTGTATCCAGATCAGAGGGTCACTGCAGTCGTCCGGATCCAGTACGTATCCAGACCAGATGGTGGATCAGCACCTAGAAAGGACCTCTACAGCCCTGAAAGACAGCAGAGACTAGGACAACTAGAGCTCCAGATACAGATCCCCTGCAAAGACCTTGTCTCAGAGGAGCACCAGGACAAGACCACAAGAAAAAGATGATTCTTCTGCACAATCTGACTTTGCTGCAGCCTGGAATTGAACTACTGGTTTCGTCTGGTCAGAGGAGAACTGGCACCCCAACTGAGCCTGGTTTCTCCTAAGGTTTTTTCTCCATTCTGTCACCGATGGAGTTTCGGTTCCTTGCCACTGTCGCCTCTGGTTGCTTAGTTGGGGTCACTTCATATGCAGCGATATTGTTGACTTGATTGCAAATAAATACATAGACACTAGTTAAAATGAACAGAGATTACATCACTGAATTCAATGATGAACTGCCTTTAACTGTCATTTTGCATTATTGACACACTGTTTTCCTAAAGAATGTTGTTCAGTTGCTTTGACACAATGTATTTTGTATAAAGCGTTATATAAATAAAGGTGACTTGAGGTTTTTACGACAAAACCCACCCAAATGCTACTTAAAACTAGTCTAAATTAGGCCAATCGCATTTCGAGGGGTCCCCCGGTAATTTTTTTTTTTTAGCATTTTAGGGGCTAAATATCATTTAGTAATAAGTATTTACTTAAGTTTCCCAATTCCACGAAACTTCGGAAATGCTTGAAGAACCTCATAGTACACATAAAATATAATTTTTATTATTTATTTAGATTTGTTTTTAATTTACATTATTTTTAAGTGATATAACCATTGAAAAAAAATCATAAACATTTTGTGTTTAGGTCTTCATAAGTTAAATTAGCGTCTGATTTCACACAATTTTGTTGATAAACACAAATATTTATACCAATTGACAAACCATGGCAGCATGAAAAACATAACTTTTTAATCTGACTGAAAGTTTATGCAAGTAAACCCCACAATTAAAAAAAAACAAAAAACAGTCAAAACAAATATTCTTCAACCAAAGCCAAATTGTAAATAAATTAATTGTTAATTTAAGTATACATTTTTCTAAATTGAGATTTATACATAATCTTTCCATTAATGTATGGTTTGTTATGATAGGAGATACAACTATTTGAAAATCTGGAATCTGAGGGTGAACAAAAATAAAAAATACTATAACAAATACTGAGAAAATAGCCCTTTAAAGTTGCCCAAATGAATTTCTTAGCCATGCATATTATTTATCAAAAATTAAGTTTGATGTTTATGGTAGGATATTTACAAAATATCTTAATGGAACATGATCTGTACTTAATATCTTAATGATTTGTGGCATGAAAGAAAAATCGATAATCGTGACCCCTACAATGTTTTTTTGGCTATTGCTAAAAATATTCCCCAGCGACTTAAGGCTGGTTCTGTGGTCCAGGGTCGCAAATGATTCTTGTAATTTTGAATTCATTATGAGGGTCAGTAACAAAGACTTATATGATCTACTAGCAGCAACCAACTTTGAGATTTCCAGTGATTAATTTGCAGTCATTCTTTTGCTGGAAGCAAAAATAATCACTTCAACCATTCATGTTTTTGTCAGTAATGTGAGACACTCATTCAAACACAATAAAAAAATAAATAAGTAGACTTTTTACATGTGACATACATTTTTATTCAACAATATAACACACTGAATGCTGGGTGGGGAGGTGTTGATTACTGCTGAGGGGGCGTGGCTTCTGTTATGAGAGGAGGAGTCACTGTTGAGGATGAGGGAATCTCCACCTGCAAAAGAGCAAATAATCAAATAATGTGTTTCATTGACAGAACCTCCAAAAAATGTTAAAGAAAATGGTTTAATATAAGTTAGTCTATTTGTACATCCATATAACTAGAACACTTTCTGAGTTTGTAAAAATGATCAAATGTGTTAACTAATGCACTTGCACACTAAATGCACTCAAAATTATGATTTAGACATTTTACAGCTAAAACAAAAATGTATTCACTGAATTCAAGTACTGCAATAAATTGAGCTTCATATTTCTGCAGCAGCATCTTAAACTTTTTATGTATGTGTGTTTTTATTTTTCGTTTGTTGGAACAAACTTAGGGATGAGTTGAAAATTTGTCTGCTTTTCTATTTTTAAAAGTGGCAATGAGGCATCATCTAATTAAATATGCCCTAATTTGCATACATTTCCAGTACACAAATCTCAACAGTGGATAAAGCCACTGTTATTAAAGTTCATAATTCTTGTTTGATTTTGTTGACAGAAACAGAAAACATACTATTTCACCACATTTTTGAGGAATAAAATGTTGTATAAATCAGTGTGAATGGAACAAACCCCTCAATAAAAGCCTTCAGAATATAAAGAGCAATACAACTGAAATGTTTGGTGTAAGCTCTGAGACAACTATTTAATAAAAAAAATTATTTCACTGGAATTTAAATGTATAGATGCAAACAGTGCAATAAAATAAACATTGAAATGTGTATTTTGCCAAAAAAAAAAAAAAAGCCTAAATGTATATATGCAAACAGTGCAATCAAATAAACATTTAAATGTATATTTTGCCAAAAAAAAAAAAAAAAAAGCCAAATAGCTCAAAATCTCAAAACTGAACAGTGCATGAAAAGTGTTTTTGCCTGCAGTGTCTTGCCTTCACTTGTTTAACTGAATTATCACACACAAACATTTCTTACAAGTCTTTCTGCTCTTTTCCGCAGCATCTTCCACACTTTATGATGAGCCTAAAAACACAAATAAAACTGAAATGTGCACAACTCAGAATCAAGAATATACACACTAAAGCACAATGTACTAGACTTAATCTTAGAAATGACAGACTGAACTGCTCTTGTAATTGTCCACAGTGCTACATTTACTGTATTTTCCGCACTATAATGCGCACCAGATTATAAGGCGCAGCTTCAATGAATGGCCTATTTTAGAACTGTTTTCATATATAGGGTGCACCGGATTATAAGGCGCATATAGAATAGAAGAGACTGCAGTCAAACGTTTGACTGGGTTTACGTTATGCATCCACTAGATGGAGCTGTGCTAAAGGCAATGTCAACAAAACAGTCAGATAAAGACGCCTTGAGTGACTTGAATCATATATAAAGCGCTATATATTATAAGATTATAAGGCGCACTGTCGTTTTTTAAGAAAATTAAAGGCTTTTAAGTGCGCCTTATAGTGCGGAAAATACGGTACATTAATTATATGGCAGAATGACCCATTGTAAAGATTCATTTTCTCTCACACTCAATACAGACATGAGATGTACGTACAGTGAGGTTGAGGGGCAGTGACAGCCCCTGAGCCCGGCGCAGGACGCCCCACTCGCATTCTCCCACTGTATGGACAGATGTGACCTCATACTGAGAGCAGAGACCTGTACGAGCCACTAGAGGGCCTCCGCTCACCGTCACATGATCTCCACACCTGAGCAACACACAGAACATCCAGCACAGCTGATCTGATAGTGTGTGTGTGTGCTGGTTTGACATATTAAATGTCCTAATTATTCAGACATTATAAACACGATCAACTATTTTTATTTAAAAATGCAGAATATATTCTGTGAGGATTATCAATACATAAATTTAGTATAAAAACCATTACGCCTATGAAATGTCCTCTTAATGATAGGAGTGAAAGGGTGTGTGTTTTCACCTGTATAAAGACACTGTCCCATTCTGGCTTTGAGCTGCTCTTTCTTCAACTTCCTCCTGTTTACACCTGTGCAAACACACTTACACATGTTTAATCCCTGATTATTCTGGAGGAAAAAATGCTTTCAAAATATTCCATTAAAATTACAGTTTTTTTTCCCCTCAATATTTCAAACTTTCCGTCTGTTCAATTAGAGACAGTTTATATGTATCCAGTCAACATCTTGATTCAACAATGTGTCACATTCGAGAAATAAAATGGAGTGAATGCTGGTTCATTACATTCATCCCTCCTTCAAACTAGATGAACTCTGATCAGAAGCCATGTCTAAATTAACCAGAGGTGAACCATTAAAAAAAAACACTGATAAACTGACTATCACTCACGATGCAAGCCGCAAATAATGTATTTGAGGACATTTACTAGGCCGCTGTGCCAATAATAATATTATAATAAACACTGCTTGTTTGTCATAATTTGTTTGCCTGTGAGTGCTGTCAGGATGTGTTGGCTTACATTAAACGCACATTACATTTGTTGGTTTTGTACTCAGAATGATGCATTTGTAATGAGAATTTTCATTTGACTTAAATATAGCTATGTATTTTGGTGATATCAGTCACTCTCGCTGTGCTGTTTTCTTGTTGCATTTCTGAAAGGCAGTCGCACATCAGATGAGAAGTGCAGCGCGGTAAAGGGCAACTCTAGTATCACACACCGGACTCATTGCGTTCAGTTCAAGATGACAGAAGCATTAATAAGTTGCTGGTGGAGCCTCCGGTTTGCGCACGCTCATATAAAACAGTGTGTTCTAATTTTAAAGACATGGTGCGGCACAGCGCTGTGCTTCTCATCCAGTGTGCGACCTGATTAAGGCTGGATTAGCCTCTTATTTCAAAGGTGGAATTGTCAAAGAGGATTTTTAGAAGACATAAGACTGGTAGACTGGTAGTTTGATTTTTCCCCCGACGAGGGTAGAAAGAGAAGGCCTTGGTTCAAGAGTCATGGTTGACTACTGGAATGAAATCGATAATACTTGACCCTAAATAGGGAGCTATGTAAATAAATAAATAAAATAAATAAATTAGTAATTATGCTTTGTATTTGTCATTTTTCTTGTCAATTTTTGTTGTTATTCAATTCCTCTATTTAATAGCTTATAGTTTAATAGTTTTTATTCATTTTTATTTAAGTTAAGTCAAACTAATTGAAAATGAGAAATGTTGCTTCGGAAACTAGCTGAAATAAAATATATATATATATTTATAATGTTTTATTTCAGTGAATATTTATTTTATTTCAAGTTAGAATTTTTTTATTGTAGTAGTTTACCCTAATAACCCTGGGAAGAACTCCAGTTTTATACTGTTATTTTATTTTCAAATATGAACTATTATAGTTTTCTTAAGATCATGAAATGTTTGTCCTGTTTGCATTTTAGTCTTAATAAAACTGAGTAATTTTGATTTGAATTTGAATTTATTTTATTTGATCAGGGACAATGCACAGAAAAAACATTAGTCTAAAAAAGAAGAGATGTCATGTGCCAGGTTATAGCAAAAAATGCTAATTTCCACCCGCAGTCCCTGGACAGGTAGATGTTATAGGCCCTACGTACAAAAGTTCATAAAACATATACAGAATAATACATAAAATCATTACTTCACTCACATCATAAAAACACACTCCACTTCAGGAATCTATCACTCACTCACTCACAATTTACATCGTTCATATCACAGTCAATTCAGTGCGTACAGGTTTGCTTTAATAATAACCACTGTTTGGACAGGCGTGTAAAATGTACTATAGTTTGTTCATGAGCTAATTTCGTTTGGAAGAATATTCCAAAGGTTCGCTGCTTTATAAAAGAATGATTGTTGACCATATGTGGTTCTACGTTTTGGAACGCTGCACTCTCCTCTGACTGTCGACCATGTGGCTCTAGAAATTCTCTCCGAATTTAATGTGACAAATTTTCTCAAAGGGGGAGCAGCGATGTTATGGATAATTTTAAATAAAGCAGAAATTTGATTATATTTAATAAGGTTTTCAAAACTCAAAATGTGTTTAAAATACTTTACAGTGATGGTACTGGCGAGGCTTTTTATCATGGATTTTTAAGGCCCTTTTATATAATGATTCAAGTAATTTTAACGATGTTTTACACGCCTACTAGACATGCAATACAGAAGATGTGGAACAATCATAGTGTTGAGGTATATATTTGAGGCTTCCGTAGTTAATGAATTTCTAATATGTTTATAGTTCATCAAATTAAATTTCAATTTATTACTAAGATTTTTTATGTGACTTAAAACCAAGGTTCGAATCGAGTATTAGACCTAAATATTTTGTTTCATTTACATTTTTAATTGTTTGTCCATTTACTTGAATTTCTTGAGTTACTTGTAATTAACATTTATTTGAAAAAAACATTGAAACCGTTTTATCAACGTTTAAGGTCAGACAAGACGTATGTAACCATTGTGCAACTTTTTGCATCTTTTTTGATAATTTGTCCGCAACCTCCAGCTCGTTTTCCCCAGAAGTGAAGATAACTGTATCATCAGTGTACATGATTATGTCAACGTCCGAGCACACTGTAGGGAGGTCATTTATATAGATGCTAAAAAGCAAGGGTCCCAAAATAGACCCTTGCGGCACTTCCATCGAAGTGGCTCTGGACGCAGATTGGATGTTATTCACTTGTACACACCGATGTCGGTCACTCAAATAAGATCTTATCCAATTTTGGGTGTGCTCAGAGAGACTAAATTGATTTAATTTACTGTAAAGTATCTGGTGATTGACAGTATCAAAAGATTTACGCAGATCAAGGAAGATTGCTCCCACCACCCTTCCCTGATCCACATATGCCCTGATAGTTTCCAGGAAGTAACAACAGGCAGAGTCTGTGGAGTATTTCCGTCTGAAACCAAATTGCATTGGGTTTAAAAGAGTTTGTGATTCAAAGTGGGTGGTAAGTTACTCTGCCACAGTTTTCTCGAGCACTTCTGACGCAGCTGGGAGGATGCTTATTGGACGATAATTGTTCATGTCTTGTTTGTTCCCAGACTTAAATATCGGAGTTACAATCGCAGGTTTTAAGGCTGCTGGAAAAATACCCTCACTAATCAATTGATTGATCATTATTGTCAACGGATCAGAGATGTCCTTATATTGTTTAAGAAAATAAGTATCAAGTCCATAAATATATTTTGCTTTGCTGTTGTTTAGCACAGTAATAATTTTTTCAACTTTAGTTTTAGTTATTGAGCTAAGATTAAAATCAGATTTGTCACTGATTGTGAGGGGGGTGAGCAATGTGAAAATTCTGAGCCATTTTTTGGACATTGTTTAAAAAATAATCATTAAAATTTGTTGCCATTGCAAAAGAGTCATCAATAATTTTTCCCTCTATATTGAGACAAATATTCTCACATTTTGACTTTTCCAATCAGTTTATAAATAGTTTTCCATATTATTCTACTATTACCTTGTGCATTTCTAATGATTTCAAGAAAAAAAACTGGCTTTGGCCTTTCTAAGCTCAGCAATAACTTTATTTCTTTGACTTGTAAAGGCGAATCGATCCGTTGTTAGTCCTGATTTGAGAAATTTTTTTAGCGCCATATCTCGCTTTTTCATCATATCCCCAATAATTTTGTTGAACCATGGCAAATTTCGTTTTGCATGTCGCTTTCTTAGATTCTTTTTTGTATATTTGATTAATATGTCATTTACAGCCAACATAAGATCATGACAGCCCACTTTGTTTGTATTAAATCTTTTTCCACCAGTTGTAAATCTTTCTTTGGAATGAATGTGATATACATTTTACTATTCATTTGAGTTTCATTCTTGCACCTTGTTTTTATCAATTTTCTAGCTACTAGAGTTAAATTGTGATCAGACATGCCTGTAATTAAATTATAAGTTTTAATTATTCTCTCGGGTTTATTTGTCAATATTAAATCTATTAAAGTTTGAGAGGATCTTGTTATACGAGTTGGTTTACTTAATAGTTGTGTCTTTTGAAAAGGTTTTGTTATTTCTTTAAGTTTGTTTCTACATGACTTCTCAAACCAATTTAAATTAAGGTCACCCAAACGAATGACTTCTTTTCCATCACACTGTTTAAGTAAATTACCAAGAGAAATAAAGAAATCATTAGTAGCTTTAGGAGGTCAATAAATTGCTAATACACAGAAAGTCATTTGAGGAGATAAAGTAATAGTAGTCCCCACACTCCAAGTTACAGTCACTGATATCCAGTTGTTTACTTTGGATGTGATCTCTTACATAAATCAGCACACTGCCGCATTTACCTTTGAGAAATATTTTTGTCATTTTTATTAGTTTATTCTCTTTAATATAATATATCTCTATATTGTTTGTATTACTCTTTGGTTTTTAGTTTGAGTTATTTTAGTATTCAACAAACTAAGCAAAAATTAGAAATGTTGAGAAATTAATTTATTATACATACACACACACACACACACACACACACACACTCACATATATATATGTTAATATCTGTTTGATTTCATGTAATGACAATTTATTTTCAAGATTTTAGTTTACTGGATGTAGATTTACTGAATATCGTCTACACTGTCTGAACAGATCCATATCTGATATTATACTGAATGATTTTAATTTTATAATGCACAAAATACAAAAAACACGTTGAAAACATTTGAATTGTGTAGTGTGTGTTTCTTGTACCGGCTATGAGAGAAGATCTCAAGCGCCACAGTCGCTGAAACCTCCAGCGGTTCCCACGGCAGATCCTTATGAATGAGCTGCAGTGCGTCACGCGTTAAACTGCGCATGTTTTCCTGCAACAAAAGAAGCAATCGAACTGAACACTGCTAACACTTCAGAGAAGATCAGCATCATCACCAAAGATACTTTCATACTGACACACAGCCAGGAGCTCCAATTCACATCCATCTCAGCATCCAACACTAAAGACAAATATAAACTTTAAAATTGGGGTTTAAAATTAACAGGGGTTTGGACCAAAAAATGCCTCTCAATCAGTGCTTTTTTGTATATTCAGAATGTAGACATTTCTGATATCGAAACATTACTGGTTACATTACTGATACTGGGTTTGAAACATTTCATGATCTAAACACTTAAATTAACTGTCACCCTTCCCCTCTGTGGGACGCCTACATTTACTTCACTATATTACAA